>NC_080571.1:177884448-178184448 GCF_030247185.1 Malaya genurostris
TAGGAGGGTTTTTAAAAAGTCAAACGTATTGATCGAAGTCTAAATTAGTACTGATTTATTGTGTGAAATGTTCGATACATCGAAGAGCCCTGTCTTTGTCCCTAAACTGCTGATTTGACGGCTAGCAACGATGGTCCTCCGGTCACGTATGGTGTTGGGTTGCGTTCACTGGCGTTCCACCACAGACTAACAGACATGACAGTATGAGTAAATTCTAATAAAAATTATTTTTCGTGATGCACTAGTTCCACCTATATTGTACTGCGCGAACTATTTACTATCTGTACACCCCTTGTGTTATGTAAAAGTTTTTTTACTAGTTGGTTTCCCCTCGTTTGTCAACACCGATCAGCTGCTTGCAGTGATGCCTGATTTCATCAAAATATTTGAAAATGAATCGTCACAATGATTTATTGGATTACGTTGATAATATATTTAACTTTTTCTTGATGTTGGAGGGTAACCATTTATTCGACTCAAATTTGTTCATCTAGACTATTTTTTATTGTGTTGGTAGTTTTCACCCGAAATTAAGTGGCGGCAGACCAGAAGCAAGTAAATATTGTAACAAAACGGGTTCGATTTTTTATTGAGTTGGAGGATGAGAAGTAGGCGCAACTATATACGCAACTATATACATAAGTTTAGGCAATATCAAAGATAAACTCAAGATAGAGTAGTCTGCGATTTCTTAGGTATCATTTGAATAGGACCCCTCGATGAGCTCGGTTCACTGTCAATTTGAGTATTTTGAAGCAAAACAACAAGTGTCTGATCACTAGATGCGTCGTAACTATGACAATGATTGTTTATGTTTGGAAAAATATCAAGTTACAGTATGAACGATATTGAGAAATTTCGCTTTATATCAGTGATTCTTAGAATAAGAAAGTGAAAACTACTTAGAACCATTGTCTAGAATTTATTTAGTTTGTTATAGCCTCATCCCATGAAGCATCAGTTGTGGCAAGAAATCATTATATGCTGAATGTAAACATATGTGTGCTTCCTTTCTAACTTGTATTGTTTCCATGGCATTTTGTCGGAACTAGTCGACGCTTGTTAACGGAGGGTCAATAAAATTACATTATTACTGAACCAACTGGTTCACGATTACTGACCCAACATTTTTCAATGAAACGTATGGAACATTGTAATCTTCAGTTTATCTTTGGCAATATGTATTAAATCTGTATCCTGCATGAAATTCGCATGGACGTATACAAAACAATACATTACAGGTAATTCTGTATGAATGGCAACTCTGTTGGTAAATGAAAAAAATAAAGACAGTCTAGATGACAGACACGATGTTTTTGATAGGGTAACGTGGCGCCATCATGACACATGTGAGTACTGTCCCAAATAATGGAATATTCGAAATGACCGTTAAAATGATTGAAGAATCAAATTTGAGTGTCCTGTCTGTTAGTCTGTGGTTCCACTTCGGTGTTGCTGATTTCGCTGTATTGCGCTTCTATCGGTTGTCCGGTTAAGTTTGGTTGAAGAGTATCGCGTTTAACTGCTTCCCCCATAAGTATTGCTCGTCCCGAGCAATTTCCTGTTTCTGTAAATTTCCAGTATTTGATGATGCCGATGGCCAAAAGTATGAGCGTGAGAATGAAGACGGTGCCGAATGATCTGGATCCGATTTGGTATTTGAACTCTATAGTTTTCATGAGTTGTCTGTTTTCTGTGTTCGGAAAGGTTTACGTGTCTTTCTACGTGCAACGTTTTGATTTTTGTAAGTTGCAGCGAAAGAATTGATGGTTGATCAAACCGTAGTTCGTAATTCTCAAAAAGCTCATTATTGATGAATAACGAACAGTTGTGAAACGTAACTAGATGAATTCCATTTAACGTTTCTGGTTGAATGCCGCAGGTGCTAATAATGATTACGTCTTGGTGAACGGTTTGCACTAATAGCGTTCCTGGAGCGTTTTTGTATTCATTGATGGTGGTTTTTCTGATACCGGGCATTGTCCATGTTGCCCTCTTAGTAGTGAAGCTTCGCATGCATTGTTGCTGATGTCCATTAGTTGACTCCTTTCACAGATCGTAATTTGGTTGGCTTCTCGACATTGTGATGCAATAGCTAGTATTTGCTGTGGATTTATCAAAACGGTGTTATGTGTCAGCTTCACTGAGTGGTTGTTACGGGATAACGTTTCAATAATAAGTTTCTCGTAGGATATCGGTTGTAGTCTGGGGATGTTTACACATATAATTATTGTTGAGCCCTTATGTAATGTAGTGGTCGTTAAGTAGTTGCTAGCGTCGTCAAAGTGTTGAATTTTTATGCCCTGCTCTATGAACTCTTGAACAATGATTTGTATTTCTTTTGGTGTGAGTAGAAATTTACTGATGATATTTATTTTGATAACCTAATTGCATATTCTTTTGCTTTTAGATTCTCTAGGAATGTGTCTAATTGAAAAGCTATCGATATTTTTTGGTTCTCTGACAGAATGTAATCGTCGATTTTTAAAATTGAGTTCAACATGCTTTGGTGATTTCTGATTTCTCTGTTCACTACGTTAAGCCTGTTTACGAATTTGGAATTAATTTGGATTTGTCTATTGTTTTGTTTAACGATATAATTACCAATTTTTCGCGATTCATCTAAATTATTATTGATAATTTTCAGATCTTCTGCGTCGAGATTACCTGTTATGAACTTGATTGTACTTCCTAATAAGTCGATAGACCTCCTGTACCTGTTCGATTGCAAATTTAGTGTGCTATAAATGAATTATACTTCTCTGAGTTTCATTTCAAGAATATCTGATAAACTACTTGATGAATTCTTAGTTTGATTAATTACATTTTCTAAAATAGATATTGAAATTTCAAGTTGCGAGAAATCGTTCACATGCAATAATCTGTCGTATTCTGCAATTACTCGTCCATCCCCCATTTTAAGAAGCAACGCTCCTGCGTTGTTCGTAATGTCATGAATCTGAATGAATTGTGCATGGGATGAAATGAGGATTATGAAGGTGGTGTATAGGAATAGAATCCATTGTTCGCAAGCCATATTTTCTTTTCCTGAAATTAGATTTATGTTAGTTTGTTCTTTTAATATTTTCTTTGTGTATTTCTCGCCCAGAGTCGTCTATCAGCAATCTATCTTTATTTTCAGCGACTATGACCGGTGAATACACAGGATATGTTTTTTTCTTTATTCCTTGCACTTTCTTGTATCTAGTTGAATTTTGTTGGAACTCGGAAAAGCCTTCTTTGTTTTTATTGTGGTAGCGTAAATTCTCTTGTTTTGATTTTTCATGGGCCAAAATGATCTCATCGTAAACTTTGTTTCTACTTTCTATTAGCATTTCCGTATCTAGAGGCTTTTCTTGGGAATCTTTCAGCCCATAAATAGCTTCTCTAGGTTTCACTTTAATAGCGGAATGGATTGTGTTGTTATATTGTGTGCAAGCAATATAGAAGGTTACTTTTAAGTTTAGTTCTTTAAATGTTGGTTTGATACAGCGAAAGATTTCTGCAATGGTGGAGTGAAATCTCTCGACAGTACCGTTACTCTCACTGTGGTTGGCAGGGGTGAAGAATACTTCAATATTGAGGTCATAAAGTAGTCCTCTAATTTCAATTGATTTTAAGGATGGTTCGTTGTCACAAACTATTTTCCGTGGTGTACCATGTATTTTTAAAAACCTTATCAATCCTTTTCTTACGTCTATAATGTTACGGGATTTAATGTGTGTTAACGATCCGAACCTTGTAAATTTGTCAATAATAGCTGAAAGGGAATATGTTTTCTTCTTATCGCACAGCCGAATATACATGGACTAAAGCTCTAGTGTACTATAGATACGAGATATCCTTATACGAATATGCAGCGAGAGTCGACTTAGATAACGACCAAATTCAATTACGGCAAGGTTGAATTTGTCAATATTCCTTGGGTCGTTGTTTAGATTACGAAGAAAGATATATAACATGGGACGTGAATCTCAATAACAAATGCGAGGACACCGAATTCGAAGTTATATTTGAAGGATTAGTAAACAAAACTTCGCCTAATCCCAAAGGAAAAGAACAATGTCAAGTAGTAATGTATACGGCGATACCGAGTTCACATCTGTTCTCCATTAGGACGAAGTAACATGCAAAGGTATGTGGTTACGGAGGATATTCCACTGATCATCATAGAATTTTCATATTGGAAACGACAAATATACGACCTCCGTTTCGCAACACAGCATCGATAGGAAGAAACCACGATATATTTACATTTTTTAATTCAAAGAAAACTATGGTCGAAAACTACGTAGGACAAAAATTGCACGACGTATATAATACTATTATGGTCGAAATGTGCAAACTCGACAAATCCGTAATGGAAACGAAACTGACATTGGCCAGACTGAATCCTGCCGAGTTCGCCTCGAGCATCATCAGAAAGTCTAGGTATACAGCAGTTGTAGCAGGGGAAATATTGTACGTGCTAGAATGCAAACCAGTTTTTACCACACTCCGCTCAGTGGATGAATGCTATCAGGAGATACCAGTATCATACAATAACCGTTCGATATTTATTGCACCGGTGACTAGAATTTTACAACAGAGAGGTACGGAAATTGACTGTACGTCGTTACTTCCGGCCAAACTCATGTTAGGTGAAAATTGGTACACCACCGATGGGCGAATAAGAGAGACGACAGCACCTAAACAGTTAACTACAGATATAATTACAAGTTGGACATACACACCACTTCTTAGTTTAATGGAAGCTGGCGTTTATGATGCCGAAAGTATTGGAAAAATGAGAAATCTAATCTACGAGCAAGGAAGTAGTCGAGTAGCGTCATCAATAATTCATAAAATGCTACCCGGGCAGCATCCTAACATGCAGGGTTTCCATTTCGGTGCACTAATGTCGGAAAAAATAGTCGACGCAGCCATAGGAAAATATTGGTCTAAATTCATAAAGTGGTCAACGTGGCTAGACGACGTCACGTCTACAGCGATCGGAATATACATGATAATAAGGATTGTCAAGTTTCTCGTTGATACTATAATGCACGGAAAAAATTCTGTACGAGATCTACGGCTTCGGGTGGCAATTGCTCGCTTCATTCTTCGCAGCTAAACTGTTCCAACACCAAACGCACCCCTATTAGAAGTAGTAATGTCAGGCAACGTCTATCCGATCAAACAACTACGAAGCCTCAACGCAGACATCATTAGACCATCGCATCGAGAAGCGGAGGCAACCAACGAATCAGATGCAAATTAAATGAACTTTATAAACATTAAATGAATTCCATTACATGCATTATGAGCTATTATATTCACATTTACCTTGTATTCTTCTCCAATAAATACATACCATCTATTTTTCTCCAATACATATATTGTTCAAGTGTTAGTTATAAGATATAAATCGCATTATTTGAAACAACTAAGTAAAATTAATTATATTGACATATTCAGAACTACATTATATTATCATTATATTGTCATGTTTAAATCTACAATTTACAAATCCACTTCTATATTCTAACATGAATCAGTTCTCCACAAGCAAGCAAAGCGAGTTTCAGTCTCGTGTTTTCACCCTTATTAGAGTAATAGAATTACTGGGGCCGGAATGTTCCAACACGGCTTGAAATTAGTGAATTACATGAGCAGATTTTAAATTAAATTAAATTTCATTCATCAGATTCAGATCCGAGATTTCATCAGTCAAAAGAAATGCTTCATTTCAGCACCGAGCGTCAGAAAACTGAAAATGTTTGTTCAAGATTAGGGTCTCACTTTATGGCCACAGTAATAAAACCTTTCCGTTCCACTTAAGAAAGGGATCAGCATATGCGCACAGGCAGGATCAATTTTACAGAGCTGCGCGCTAGGGCCTTATAGGCGATTCAATGTAGGAGGTAAACAAATACCGGCTACAAGAACCAGACAGAAGAATTATGTAAACCAGATGCGCGCGTATGCATGAGCTAGGGAAGCGGGTAAAACGCCAGGACTCGATACAGGACGGAAAGAGAAAACAGTAATATGTTGCGCGACATTATAATTCTATGCAACACTGTTCTCATTATAAATAATTTTAAGAAATTGTTAATAAATCAGTATACCACTAGTGACCACCGTGTGTGTATCCTCGCGTGTAGTGAATATCACATTTAGTTTTTCGAGTTCGACACTGTCGCAAGTTGTGCTTTGGCTCTAGTCTGGAGCAAATCAAGACTTGCTGATTTTAGTGTTGTATGAACTTGCATCAAAACGCATTTTCCAACCTCTGCCCACTGAAATAGGTTGGGTTTAGGTCAAAGCCATTTTCCACGTTTGGTTGGACTCTGGCCGGAAAATCATGGCGATTCAAGTTTATGCTGCCTACAATCGGCTAAAACGCTCCCCCTCTCATAATCTCCTGTCACAAGTTGGCATTAGTGGAGAGGCTGGTAGCACTAGTCAAGATTTCGCTACAGCTGATTCGAAGAGGCCTCTTCTGTCAGTTCCGAACTGTCGACTGAATCACAAGCTGAGCTAATCTGCCAACAGTTAGAGCTTGGTGAGCTAAATTAGCACGCCAAGATATAACTGCTGGACTGAAGGATTACGCCTCAGCGAACACCTTGTGTTGAAGCATTCCAACGACATCCACTTCAAAATGCGGAAGTTCGAAACTGTTTCACCAATATCATAACATATTTAATACTTATTAGCCTTCAAGTATTCAACTAAGATTTCCCTTCGATTATTTTCTTTTTGCTAATTTTATACGCCTTATTCTTGTCTGTAACATTAAATAAATCTCAATCTTGTGTGTACACTAATAATCTTGTGGTATTGTTTTGGTATCTTAAATGTCTCAACTTTTTGCCTTTCTTCTAGAGAAAGTTTATGCAATCACTGCGAAAACCAACTTTTGAACCGAGGCCAGGAGGGTCGAGTGTCATATACCATATACCATATACCGACTCAGTTCATCGAATACGCAGAATGTCTGTATGTGTGTGTAATGTATGTAACATTTTTTTCACTCACTTTCCTCGGGGACAACTGAACCAATTTTCATGAACTGAGATTCAAATAAAAGGTCTTATAGCCCCATACAAAATTCCTGAATCGAATTCCGCTTCCGGTTCCGGAACTGGAATCCCACTTCTGGTTCTGGAATAACAGGGTGATATGTGCCAAAAAAGAAGCAATTACACTTACTTTTCTCAGAGATGGTTGAACCAATCCTCACAAACTGAGATTCAAATGAAAGGTATATGGTATAAAGGTATAAAGTACTTCCTCAATTTTCTCAGAGATGGCGGGACTGGCTTCAGAACATTTAATTTCAAATGAAAATTCTAATTGTCGCATATTAAATTTCAAAACTACATCCGCATCCGACTTCTGGTTCCGGATTCATAGAGTACGTGTGACGTGTGACCAAGTGCGTTAAAAAAGGCGGGTGGGTAATGTCAGAGACATAACTGGATGTCGTGAATACGAAAACAACTGACATGTTCCTTAACACTTCCGAATATTAATTAGTAGATCAATTGCATGAATTATGCAAGCATTCCCCTTTGCACATTTTCCGCAAAAACAAAGAACGCTTCACTTTTTATTGAGAGGCTTGTTTCTACCTGATTTCGTTTGTAGCTTTTTCACTAATGGGCGGTCCTAACGGCTATAAAAATATCCGCATTCAGAATTTTAATGTTGATTATTTCATTTCGGATTTGCATAATTTATTGAAAGAAACTATCAATATGCTGAAGGGACTCGTTTCTAGCATTCAGAAAGGTCAAATTGCGTAATTCTCTACGACATTAAACTCTGGAACATTTTTCGCAAAAACAAAGAAGGCTTCACTTGATCTCGTTTACTGTGAGTTTCACACAGCGAAATGTGCACAAATCTAACCAAACTGTTCTAGATTTGCAGTAAACTGAGGATATTTCCCTACGATTTGCGAACAACAAATCCTAATAGTTCTTTAGAAAACTTTTAGAGCCATTAGAACGGCTGATTTTGTGCAATGCTCTCCACCGTTGTTTTTTTTCCCAATGCTAATGACTGGCAGCTGTGACGTAATCGCTCTTGTCGAAAGCGAAACTAATTGTGCAGACGACACAAAACACATCTGCTCGCAGTGGCGATAGAATCCAAACTGATTCATGTTTTGTTGAGAGGCTTGTTTCTACCTGTTTTCGTTTGTAGGCTTTTCACTAATGGGCGGTCCTAACGGCTATAAAAATAGCCGCATACAGAATTTTAATGTCGATTATATCATATCGGATTTGCATAATTTATTGAAAGAAACTATCAATATGCTGAAGGGACTCGTTTCCAGCATTCAGAAGAGTCAAATTGCATAATTCTCTACGACATTAAACTCTGGAACATTTTTCGCGAAAAAAGGCTTCACTCGATCTCGATTACTGTGAATTTCACACAGCGAAAAGTGCACAAATCTAAGCAAACTGTTCTTGATTTGCAGTAAACTGAGGATATTTCCCTACGATTTGCGAACAACAAACCCTATTAGTTCTTCAGAAAACTTTTAGAGCCATTAGAACGGCTGATTTTGTGCAATGCTCTCCACCGTTGTTTTTTTTCCCAATGCTAATGACTGGCAGCTGTGACGTAATCGCTCTTGTCGAAAGCGAAACTAGCTGTGCAGACGACACAAAATACATCTGCTCGCAGTGGCGATAGAATCCAAACTGATTGAATTTTTGCATGCATGCATAAATATCTGTTTATTAATCTTATTTTTGTGTACTACATCAACATTTTTCAGTACAAGTGTTTTGACCCTTTGGCCTTTCATCTTTGTTGTTCATACGATTCGTTATTAATAATAGATGTTTTAGTTACTCTTGTTTTACATACTAATGTTTAATCATAATATTTATTTTAATTATTTATAAAATGTCTACCTACTTATAACTATCCCTAACCTAATACGTACAAATTTTGAATTATTTGTATTTCAGAGATTGAGCACCTCTCTTCAAATTTCGTGCAGTATTGTTCGAATTTTTGTTCTAGTATATCCAGTGAGGTCATCTCATGTACTTCACTAGTCCTTGTCCAAGGGGGTAGATTTAGAATCATCTTTAAGATCTTACTTTGAATGCGCTGAAGCCTAAGTTTGTGTGTTCGTGCACAGCCCCGCCAAACAGGGACTGCGTATTCAATTGCGGGGTAGATGATTTGTTTATAGACAGCCAACTGATTCTTCAGGCATAGTTTAGATGTTCTACAAATCAGCGGATACAGAGACCTAATGAGTATGCTGCATTTTTGAACGATTTTGTCAACATGTGACCTGAATATCAGATGTCTGTCAAAGGTGAGTCCTAGATAGATAACTTCATCGGACCATTGAATGACCTCATCACCGAATCGTATTCTGCATTCGTCTGATGGAACAAGTTTTGGAGATCTTGAATGTGGAAACAAGATGACCTGAGTTTTTGCTGCATTGATCACAATTTTCCAGCTTGTAAAATATTCTGTTAAAGCGTCCAGACCTGTCTGTAGTTTATTTTTCAGAGCATTAATGACACGACCTTTGTAAAGAATGGCAGTATCATCAGCAAATTGTGACAGAACACCACCACCTGGAAGAGGTGGGATGTCTGATGTGAAAATGTTGTATAGAATGGGACCTAGGATACTTCCCTGGGGTACACCAGCAGGAATAGTAAATCTTTCTGAAAGTGCATTATTCAGAGAAACCTGGAATGCTCTATCTGCAAGATAATTTTTGATAATTTTAATAAGATACATGGGAAAATTATACCGATGCAGTTTGAACACCAGTCCATCGTGCCACACATTATCGAATGCCTTTTCAATATCCAATATTGCCATGGCAGTCGTTTTGGACACTGATTTGTTTTGCTGGATGACGTTGTTAACCCTTGTGAGCTGGTGGATGGTGGATCTTCCTTTCCGGAACCCAAACTGTTCTTCCAGAAATATATCCTGTTCATCTGCGAAAGCAAGAACTCGCCTTTGTATTGACTTTTCAAACAGCTTGGATAGGGCAGAGAGTAAGCTGATGGGCCGATAGCTCTTGGAAAAGGAAGGATCTTTCCCCGGTTTCAAAACTGGGATAACTTTAGCTAACTTCCACATTGAAGGGAAGTAACCAAGCTCCCAGCACCTGTTAAAAAGTTTAGCTAAGAAGACAAATGAGCGAATACTCAAATGTTTCAGCTCAATGTTGAATGTGTTGTCGAAACCGGGGGCCTTCATATTTTTGGATTTTTTCACAAAAGCCATCAGCTCATTCGCAGTGACTCTACTTTCCTCAGGAACTAAGCTGTCTGATTGGTCAACCTCAGCTACGCTATCAGCAACGGCTCTTTCATATGGACTAACAATGTTGAGTCCTAAATTGTGAGAACACACAAACTGCTGGCCTAGTGCATTTGCCTTCTCTACTGGTGTGATTAAAGGTATTCCTTCAGCTGCGTCCTGGGGTGACATCAGAGGAGGAATAGGCTTCGGTTTTTTCTTAAGCACCTTCGTTAAGGACCAGAAGGGCTTTGAATGTGGGAGAATTTCTCGAAGCTTTCGCTGGAAGTTCCTGTTGCGAAGCTCAGATATCCTTTCCTGGATTATCCTAGTTAAGTTGTTATAAGTAGTCTTCCTATCTAGGATGCCAGTTCGTTGATACTGCCTCCGGTAGATATTCCGAAGTCGGATGAGTTGATTGAATTTTTGTTAAGAGATTTCCTTTTATGTGATTTCGTTTGTAGCTTTTTCACTAATGGGCGGTCCTAACGACTATAAAAATAGCCGCATATAGAATTTTAATGTCGATTATTTCATTTCGGATTTGCATAATTTATTGAAAGAAACTATCAATATGTTGTAGGGATTCGTTTCTAGCATTCACAAGGACCAAATTGAGGAACTCACTGCGATATTCACCACTTCTCGGAACATTTTTCCCGGACGATTTGTTGTACAGCAGCAGATATTTCGTTCTCTTCCTTAGAACGCGTTCTGATTGGCTGGTGTTGACATGGATCAAATGAGACAAGTTTTTCAATAGTGTACTATTGAAATATTTCAATGCTTTTGCTATACACGTTTAAATTGAAAAATTTCGATTCTATTGGTAGTTAGATTATATAAATCCTTTCACAGATCACTGAGATATGAGCTTTAAAAATACGAGAAAGGCAAACGCGCCATATGAATTACCCTCTTCGATACTCGTTTATACCAAACATTTCAGAAAAGTTTAATTTTGAATTATTTGAGACTATGTCACACAACTGAAAATTTTATCATAAAATTGTGATCATATTTCCGATGGCATGTCGCAAGAATTATGTTGATTCATTAGATACAACAGTAGATATTCACGATCAAAAACTTATCACTCTCTCAGAGGGTAAATTTTGAAAAGGCACCCCATAGTAAAGTAAGTCGTATTCACGACAAAATTTTCAACCGTGACATAAAGGGACGAAACAGAACACGTTAAAAAATTTCTTAGTTAGCCTCGAAACTACTTCAATCGGGAGCCATTATAAGTAGACAACCAAACAAACCGATTTCGGCTATCCAGGTTCCCGATTTCTGATTTCGGAAGTAGTGATCATATATTCCAAAATAGATCTCACTCACATGACATGACCAATTTTCACAAACTTCGGTTCAAATGAAAGTTATTGTGATTCCATATTGAATTCCTGAGTTTAATTCATGGATCCGACATCCGCTTCCGGAATCACAGGTTGAAGATTGTTGAAATATTTGTACCGTCACTAAAAGCGGGAAAGTAAAATATGTAAAATAATTTCGTTTTGCCTTTGTCATACAGGAAGGTTATGCAATAACTGTGAAAGCTGGATTTTGTCATATACCATTTGATTCAGTTCGTCGAGTTCGCAAAATGTGTGTATGTATGTTTGTAAGTGTGCATGTAACCTTTTTTTGCACTCACTTTTCTCAGAGATGGCTGAACCTATTTTAATGAATTTAGATTCAAATGAAGTCTTGCAGCCTCACACAAAGTTCTTGATTTTTATTTGAATCCTATTTCTGGTTATGGAATTACAGGGTGATATGTGCAAAAAAAAAAGAAAATAAGTGCACTTTTTTTTTCTCAGAGAGAGCTAAACCGATTCTTACAAACTTAGTATCAAATGTAAGGTATGATTATCCTATACAAATCTCCTGAATATTATTTTGATCCGACCTTCGGTTCCAGAATTACAGGGTGATTAGTGTATAAATTTCTATTTCAAAGCACTTAATTAATTTTCTTCGAGATGTCGCGACCGATTTTAGTAAACTTAACTTCATATAAAAGTTCTCACAGTCCCATACAAAACTTCCCTATTTCATTTGGATTTGACTTCCAGTTCCGGATTTATAGTTTAAAGTGTGTTAAATATTTGGTCGTTCGTCGGGTAAAATAATTTCTAAACTTGCCTCAAAACTATTCCAATCGATAGTCATTATCAGTAGACGACCAAGCAATTAATTTCAGCTTTCCTGGTTCGATTAACGACCTGGAATTGTAGTTATTGCCTCAAAAATGGATCCCAGTCACTTATTTCGAACCAACTTCGGTTATACCGGCTCCCGAACTCCGGTTTTATAAGTACCTGCAATAGTGGAACTCACTTTGTTTTCTCAAAGATGGCCTGACCGACCTGAATACTGTTTCACTCTGTAGGTTATACTAGTTTATGGACAAACCTTTTTTTCAAGAATCAAAGAAAATTATTTTGAAGAGTACCACAAATTTATATATGAAAAAAGTATCATTTCACCACTAGGTGAATTGAAACAGGTTAATGAATTTGGTATGAATGGTATAAAACTTTGAAACTCAGTTTTAGTATTTTAGCTCCTAATTCAACCTAACCAATACCAAATAGAACAATTTTGCTATTTTGGAAAGAATTACATAATATGGTATTCTATAGGCATGCTTTTCCGACCGGCTAGTCTCAGATCGATGAATTGGAGTTTTAAATATGGTAAGGGCTCCCTATTTCATCTCATTTGTAAGGACGTCGCCTTCAAACCCCGATTTAGCCACTAAAATCACTGTAACTATTTCATATTACTGCTTCATTCGCCTTGCTCCAAGTTGAAAATTGTTTCACATTCCTTGAAAATTCAACTAATATTTATAAAACAGCTAAAAACACTAATGATGTTTTCACTACTCTACTCCTAATTTCATCTCAATGGATTTTTATCCATCCTATCGTTGATCTTTTATTCATCCTATAAATTAGCAATGGCGACAGCAATCAAAACAAAATATTCCACTATTACACTCTCACCCGCATTCGCATGGCTGCCAGATGGCTGACTAAACGCTGTCAGCTGGAAAAATATGGCTTGCAGACATTCTGGTGACCGACTGCCTTACCGCTGCCACATATACAACTCAAACGATACAACCGCACCCACCAGGATTTTTCCACATTATTATTATTGGTAAAAAATTTACTCGTTGAATTATCTAATTAATGGGGCAATGACTTACGGAGATCTAAAGAACTATCTTTTAACATCATTTTATTAGTGAAAACAGATAGAACAGATATAGACTTTCTATGCAAAGTAATACATATTTTCTATGAAAATACCTGGCATCTCTGTGTACAGCCGATGAAACACACACACACACACTTCACAGCGTTATGTTGGCGTATAGCGGAATGAAACCAGTGCTACTAGATTTGCCACAATGGTTATTTCATTAGTATTTAACACGTTCTTTCTGGTAATATTCGAAGCAGAAACAGTTTTATTGAAATATTAATATCAATAATATAATTAAACTAATGTCACGGATACCAAAAACATACTTTTTGATGATAATTTGAAGAAGATAACAATTTTTGTTTTGTAACATTATGAGATAACTTGGCAACTTTGCGAAACCAAATGAGATGAAAACAAAGCGCAATCAAGTGAACGAAGTGAAAAACTTTCATCTCATAGTATTGAAGACTTTTATTGCTTGTCGGGTAAATTTTGAAGTTTTTAATCGTTAACTAAACAAGTGGCAAGTGAACATAACTAATTATGAAGTCATCCAGCATTCAATGGTAGTGTAATTGTGCGAAATAGTGATTATGTTTTGAGACGAATCGATTAGTAGATATTCAGAAACATGACGAACTGTAAATCTTGAGACGAAAGTGTGTCATAAATTGAAAAAAGAGTTTGTTTTATATGAAAAAAAAGATCACCGAAGAATTTAAAACCATTTCTTTCAATAGGAAAGTGTGACAATAGCTTTTCAAATCATTTTAAAACATTTCACAGTTTGCTTCCGGTAGGTTGTGAATTATTATTCATGTTCAAAGTTATGAGGTGAAGGGATGAGATGGAAATAGGAGCTCAGATGAAATAGGGAGCCGTTGCTCTATATTAATGCCTATATTTCTTAATCTTTGTTCGATTACGTTTTCTGTGCATTATATTTCACATACTTTACAAATTGATTTTACATCTTTTTCATTTTTGGGAAGTAAGAGTACTAAATCGCTTGATTTGAATTTTCGTGTGCATTCCTATGAGCAAATTGATGTTTTGCCTGTCTCATATAGAAAGGTTATACAATCACTTGAACAGCCGACTAGTTAAAAGACCACATAGTGTCATATACCATTCGACTCAGTTCGTCGAGTTGAGCAATATATGTGTGTGTGTATGTGTGTATGTATGTATGTGTGTGTATATGTCAAATAATCTCATTAGATTTTCCCGGAGATGGCTGAAAAGATTTTGACAAACTTAAATTCAAATGAAAGGTCTCGTAGTTCCATACAGAGTTCCATAATTTCATACGGATCCGACCTCCGGTTCCGTACAAAATTTTCTAGACTGGTCTAAAAGCTACACCAATCGGTAACTATTATCAGTAAACAGTCAAACAAATCGATTCCGGCTATCCCGGTTCCCAGTTTCTGGTTCCAAAAGCACTGGAAATAGTGGTCAAATAATCCAAAATGGATATAACTCACTTTTATCAGCGATGGTTTGATCGATTTCCTCAATCTCAGATTCAAATAAGAGGTCTCGAGATCCCATAAATAATTCCTGAATTTCTTTTGGATTCGACTTCTGGTGCCGGAATTATAGTGTAAAGTGCGTTAAAATTATTATACCGTCACTTGAAGCAATGGAACAAACCTGTTTTGATCCACCTAGTGGTTTCTCATATCAATCATACTATCGTATCAGAGGTACAACTATGCTTCCGCCGTTTTTTTCCAAAATTAAAAGCTTTATGGCGAAAAAGTGCTTACAGATGTATTACTCAAAGTATTGTCCGTCGCTAGTAACAACTTTCTCCCATCTTTCCGGCAATCTATTTTTCCAACTCTTCGAAAGATTGAAAATGTTGATCTGCCAGGCCATCGAACGGAATAGGTGGAAGCCGGGGCAAGACTTCCCATTTCAGCGTTTCCAGGTACTTTTCGACCACTTTTGAGAAGTGAGGCCGAGGATTGTTGTGTTGGAGGATGACTTTGTCATGTCGCTTTTGACTTTGTGGCCGCTTTTCTTTTCTTGAGACGTTTTGAAATGGCTTGCTGGCTCACTCCCAACGATTCGGCCAGCTCTTTTTGGGTTTGGCACGAATCTTCATCAAGCAATTCTTCTAGTTGCTCATGTTTGAAGGTTTCTCTCTTGCACTACCATGTTTGTCTTCGACATCGAAATAACCATTCTTGAAACGTTGAACCGCCTCCCTCGTTTTTTTACTCAGAGCAGCATCACCGTATGTTTCTGAGAGCATTCGATTCGCTTCAGTTGCATTTTTTCGAATTGTAACAAAACAGTAAAACTTCCCTCAATTGGCGAGAATTGGGCACTTAAACAGACATTTTCGAGTGTGAATAATACGAACACATGAACAACTGCTACTAAAACGGCGATAACAATTCGTTAGGCACTGTACACACTCACTTTAAAGGCATTATAATCTATGTATTTCGACCAGCCACAGCCGGTACAGCAACCTATCGGAAAACGGCGAATGCAAAGTTGTACACCTGATATATAGGCCTGTTATAAACTGTTATAAACCTGTTTTGATCCACCTATTATATAATGATGCTTTCTCATATCAATCATACTATCATATATAATGCTGTGGTATTCTTCAAAATAATTTTACTCGATTCTTGGAACATTTACTGAAATTGGTTTGTTTATTTATTTATTAATTTATTTTTTTATTTATTTATTTATTTATTTATTTGGGAGCAGGGAAAAGTCTTATTTAGATGAAATTTATAAACTCTTTCTCAGTCGGTGTTGAACAGTCGTTCGCACCGCACGCGTATAGCTCTTGGCTCCTGGAATTTTTTTCTGGCTACCTAGAGTTTCATTGACTCAAGGCTTCAGTCTTTTTCAAGGCTACCTGAATCACTAACAATCTTTTTAAAGACTATCAATTAGTCAGTGATATTCTAATATAATCAGTCTTTTTTAAGACTAAGAAATTAATCAGCCTTTTTCAAGGCTAGCTATTCAAAGAACTATTCTTCGAACTAATGAGTCTTTATTAAGACTACCACAAAATCAGTCTTTATCAAGACTTTTCCAAACTATGAGTCTAATCGAAGACGAATTTAGCCTAGGTAATTTAATTTCAAATTTCATTCATTTCAAAAATGCCTACGTCCAACCAACCACATTTTCAACATTTTTCTAATAACATTCGCGATCTTATAGAATCTGAATGTAAAAATAAAAGACAACGGACGGATTTCCTTTCCGTTGATTCTCTGCCGTCTAACAATATTTATGAGATTCTTCCTAAATCCGATTGTAGCGACATAGAAGAAAATTCTTCAAAAATGCCCAAAATGGACGCTTGTTGTTCTGGGAAGAAATCAAATATAATGCTTTCTCATATCAATCATACTATCATATATAATGCTGTGCTATTCTTCAAAATAATTTTCCTCGATTCTTGGAACATTAACCGAAATTGGTTTGTTTATTTATTTATTTATTTATTTATTCATTTATTTATTTATTTGTTTATTTATTTATTTATTTATTTATTTGGGAGCATGGAAAAGTCTTATATAGATGAAATTTATAAACTCTTTCTCAGTCGGTGTTGAACAGTCGTTCGCACCGTACGCGTATAGCTCTTGGCTCCTGGAAATTTTTCCTGGCTACCTAGAGTTTCATTGACTCAAAGCTTCAGTCTTTTTCAATGCTACCTGAATCACTAACAATCTTTTTAAAGACTATCAATTAGTCAGTGATATTGTAATATAATCAGTCTTTTTCAAGACTAAGAAATTAATCAGCCTTTTTCAAGGCTAGCTATTCAAAGAACTATTCTTCGAACTAATCAGTCTTTTTGAAGACTACCACAAAATCAGTCTTTATCAAGACTTTTCCAAACTATGAGTCTAATCGAAGACTAATTTAGCCTAGGTAATTTAATTTCAAATTTCATTCATTTCAAAAATGCCTGCGTCCAACCAACCACATTTTTCTAATAACATTCGCGATCTTATAGAATCTGAATGTAAAAATAAAATACAACGGACGGATTTCCTTTCCGTTGATTCTCTGCCGTCTAACAATATATATGAGATTCTTCCTAAATCCGATTGTAGCGACGTAGAAGAAAATTCTTCAAAAATGCCCAAAATGGACGCTTGTTGTTCTGGGAAGAAACAACAACCTATGCCACCAGTGACGGTAATGATTTCCGACTTCAAAGCATTCCGTATTGAGCTTTCTGCTTTTCTCACTGAAGTAAAAATCGCATTTCAAATCGGACGAAGAGGAGAATGTCGAGTCTTGGTTGATGGATTTGAGGATTATGAACGTCTTATCCGATATTTGTCCGAGAAACTTCATAAATTTTATTCATATGATATAAAATCAGACAGACCCTTCAAGGCTGTCTTGAAAGACTTATCAAATGATCAAAGAACTAATGAAATTAAAAATGAACTAAAAGGATTGCTTCGTTTTGCCCCTTCCCAAATAATACTTATGAAAAAAAAGGCGGGTGGGTAATGTCAGAGACATAACTGGATGTCGTGGATACGAAAACGAATGACATGTTCCTTAACACTTCCGAATATCAATTAGATTATCAATTGTATGAATTATGCAAGTATTCCCCTTTTCCACATTTTTCGCAAAAACAAAGAAGGCTTCACTTGATCTCGATTACTGTGAATTTCACACAGCGAAAAGTGCAAAAATCTAACCAAACTGTTCTACAACTGAGGATATTTTCTTTCGATTTGCGAACAACACATCCTAATAGTTCTTCAGAAAACTTTTAGAGCCATTAGAACGGCTGATTTTTTATAATGCTTTCCAACGATGCTTTTTCATCTATCGAAATGACTGGCAGCTGTGACGTAATCGCTCTTGTCGGAAGCGAAACTAGCTTTGCAAACGGCACAAAATACATCTGCTCGCATTGGCGATAGAATCCAAACTGATTAGATTTTTGTTAGGAGCTTTCTTTTACGTGATTTCGTTTGTAGCTTTTTCACTAATGGGCGGTCCTAATGGCTATAAAAATAGCCGCATGCAGAATTTTTATGTCGATTATTTCATTTCGGATTTGGATAATTTATTGAAAAAAAAACTATCAATATGCTGTAGGGATTCATTTCCAGCATTCAGAAGGGTCAAATTGCGTAATTCTCTACGATATTAAACTCTGGAACATTTTTTGCAAAAAAAGGCTTCACTTGATCTCGATTACTGTGAATTTCACACAGCGAAAAGTGCACAAATCTAACCTAATTGTTCTTGATTTGCACTAAACTGAGGATAATTACCTGCGATTTGCGAAAAACAAATCCTAATAGTTCTTTCGAAAATTTTTAGAGCCATTAGAACGGCTGATATTGTGTAATGCTCTCCACCGTTGTTTTTTTTTTCCCAATGCTAATGACTGGCAGCTGTAACGTAATCGCTCTTGTCGAAAGCGAAACTAGCTGTGCAGACGACACAAAACACATCTGCTCGCAGTGGCGATAGAATCCAAACTGATTCGATTTTTGTTAAGAGATTTCCTTTTATGTGATTTCGTTTGTAGCTTTTTCACTAATGGGCGGTCCTAACGGCTATAAAAATAGCCGCATATAGAATTTTAATGTCGATTATTTCATTTCGGATTTGCATAATTTATTGAAAGAAACTATCAATATGCTTTAGGGATTCGTTTCTAGGATTCAGAAGGACCAAATTGAGGAACTCACTACGATATTCACCACTTTTCGGAACATTTTTCTTGAACGATTTGTTGTACAGCAGCAGCTATTTTCTTCTTTTCCTCAAACGCGTTCTGTTTGGCTGGTGTTGACATGGGTCAAATGAGATAGGTTTTTCAATAGTGTACCATTGAAATACTTCAATGCTTATGCTATACACGTTTAAGTTGAAAAATTTCGATTCTATTGGTAGTTAGATTATATAAATCCTTCCACAGATCACTGGGCTATGAGCTTTCAAAATACGAGAAAGGCAAACGCGCCATATGAATTATCCTCTTTGATACTCGTTTATACCAAACATTTCAAAAAAGTTTAATTTTGAGCTGTTTGAGATTATGTCACACAACTGAAAATTTTATCATAAAATTGTGATCATATTTCCGATGGCATGTGGCAAAATTATGTTGATTCGTTAGATACAACAAGAGATATTCACGATCAAAAACTTATCACTCTCTCAGAGGGTAAATTTTGAAAAGGCACCCCATAGTAAACTACGCTCTGGAATTTCCCATGAACTTTACTTAATACACTTCAATCGAAGTGATGTAAACAATTTGAAAACTGTAGACAAAGCACGTTTCATTTCCCACATCAAAATTCATTGGGAACATTATAAACGGCATAATCGTATTGCAAACTTAACGCAATGTCGTCGTTACCAAGGCTTCGACCATGGAACCAAAAATTGTCATATGGATATACGGTGTTTGAATTGTGGTAATTCAGAATCGAAAAACGTTTGTCCAATGAATGAAACCACTGATAAATTTTCATGTTCAAATTGCGATGGAAATCATAAGTCCAATTATTTGAAATGTCCTGTCAGGGAAAGAATTTTAAACGATCGTTCGGTTAGACAACAAGTCAAATCAACGACCTTAAATTTACAGAACATACCTGAAAATCAAAAAAACGTTACAAATGCCACGCCTTATTCTTCTAAATCACTTATTTCTTCGAATTTAAAACAAAAAACAGGTACACCTTCCAATTCGCTTTCTAACGACAACAATTTATTGACAGGTAGATCGACCTCGTCATCATCTTCTTCTAATGTCAGCTACGCTAGTGTAACAAGTAGAAATCTACCACTTAATTCTTCTAATGTAAATAATCAAAACACAGGAACGCCTTACAGTTCATCTACTAACGAAAACAATTTATTAATAGGTAAATCGGCCAAATCATCTTCTTCAAATGGAAGTCTACCTACCAATATTCCTTCAATACCATTCGCTTCTTTAAATAAAGTCGATCTAGGCGGTATAACGAAAAAAAATGATCTACCTACTAGATCAACTTTTTCCAATGATCATCCGAATGAATTCGACTTCATCACTTTTTGAAGCATTTCAAATCGGATGGCAATTTGCAAATAATATTATAATGAATTTAAAATTCACCAGTGATATTGAATAATTATTTGAATATTTTAAATTGGAATGTTCGATCTTTAAAATCGAGTGAAGAATGAATTTTATAATTTTCTCAAAGTTCACGTATTTCATATTGCCATTGTGACAGAAACTTTTCTTAAATCAAATGTCAAATTGAAAAACAATCCACATTATATGGTTCATCGATTTGATAGGTTTACTGGAATGGGTGGTGGAGTGGCCATTTTTGTCCAATGGCAAATTAAACATCGAGTTTTATCTTCTTCCAATAGTAAAGTTATTGAAAGCTTGGTAATCGAAGTTGAAACCATTCATGGAATTTATTTCATCGCTGGAGCATATTTGCCATTCCAATGCACCGGCGAACAATTAAATTTCTTTAAAGGCGATTTGCAAAAAACTCACAAGATATCGACCGAAATTTTTCGTAATAGGGTAAGCATGTCCAGTGGTAAATGCTAAGCATGTCCAGTGGAATTGTAGGCAAAATAACAGTAATGGCAAAATACTTCATATTCAACTCTCAGCTGGTTACTTCACAGTTCTTCATCCCAGTAATCCGACTTGTTTCTCTTCCGTGAAAAACCCGTCTACAATTGATCTGGTTATACCAGATCAAAGTCACATTTGTAGTGAACCGATTACACATGCTGGCTTTGACTCAGATCGTCTTTCTGTAACATTCAGACTTTCCAACAAAGCTATAATTAATCCAATTAGCTAATTGGTTGGATTACAGATCTCACATTGAAAATCATGTGGATCATGAAACTAATTTAGAAAATTCCGCGGACATCGACACAGCAATTGATAATTTGAATCATTACATTATCGAAGCTACACGGAACCACACGCGATCCGATTCCAACCAGAATATTAGTTGATTTTCTGAATTCAATTGGTTAAAATTTGGTACAACAAATCGATTGTTTTTTTTTAACTAAACTGTCATTTTAGTTTTTCGATTAGCAGAAACGATGGTTGAGACAACTAATTTAACTGTTTGAAAAAAATGCTGTCAATTCCAACAAATATTTTAGTTGAAATAACTGGTGTTGTTATTGAAACAAAATTCTGTTAGTTGAAAAAAAATCGGTTTTGTTTGTTTTAGACATTGCAAATAGTTGAATCAACTCGAACAATGTCATTGATTTGCGAAAATAATCAAAATATACTTACTGATATACGTCATGATCTATTTGAAATAAGTTCGGTATGTTGAGATTCATGAAATAAATATCGTTGTTAAAATATAAACAGTATTTTATATTGACATGTAATATCATTAGGGCTGGGAAAACCACCGATCACTGCTGATTTCAAGTGATCTTAACCAAGGAATAAATTATCATTACGAAATCAGAACTGATGTGATCTCTAAGTGGTTTTGACTTCTGTATGATCATGATTATGTCAAGTTGAGATCAGTAAAGATCTAAATTCTAAAAAAACACTACTGATTCGATCGGAAATGATTGATGTAGAAAAACGTTTTTAATCAGCAAAAGTGCCCGGAGGGGCGACTAAATTAGCGAAATTATTAAATTTACCTAAAATGAGTATTGAAAGATGATGCCTTCAAACGGTTGAACTAAAGTTATGCACTGATAATTTTAGTCAATTCATATGAGCTTGAGTGCATCAACCGCTGGGAATTGGAATTTTGCAACGGCAATTCATTCGCAGCGCGTTATGTGTGTTTTAAACCCTTGGCTCCTGTTACTTTTATAAATTAAATTCATGTCAAAAAGCGTTTTATTGCTAATGCATGAACATCATCATCGGTATCAAACAGCTGGAAGTAAAACAGTCTGCTGGAAGTAAATCAATGATCGAATTTGAAGCATAAAATTTTTGCGCATAGCTGAAAGATTACGAGATGATCATTCATTAACATTTTCTAATTTGTCACCAAATCTTCTTCATCTTAAACAAGGTTAACTTTATCACAACAGCGCTGTTAGATAAACACTTGTTATCATAAATTTCCCAAATCGAATGAACATAATTTCACCAAACGCTTTAACTATCGATGTTGATTTCATTGACATTTTGAAGCGAAGCGAACAGATTTCAACTAAAGAAGTTGTTGATTTTGCATTGCGATTATTGTTTTCCTTTCAACTGTCTCCGGCATTTGACAGCATTCAAAACAACATATTTTTCAACTACTGAATATATGCGAATCAAAAACCATATTGGTTGAATCAAAAAGAAATTAGTTAAATCAACTATCGCAAAAATCAATAACTGCAAAATCAAAATCGCAATTTTATGATCGAAAGGTTCTCCGTGATAGTGTTATTACAAGATGACGTTAATGCGACGAATTTTGATGAAATTAAGTCACTTATTAGGAAACTTAAAAACATGAAGGCTCCTGGTAATGATGGAATTTTTAATATTCTTATTAAAAATCTTCCCGATATTATCTTGAGACTCTTGGTTAAGATTTTCAACAAGTGTTTTTCATTAGCCTACTTCCCAAAAAGATGGAAAAACGCTAAAGTAATTTCTATTCTCAAACCTGATAAGCTTACTTTCTTCTATCAGTAAACTTTTTGAAAAAAATCTCTTGTTGAGAATGATGTCTCATAAAAATGAAAATTCAATTTTTGTCCAGAGCAGTTTGGATTTCGTCATGAACATTCAACTACTCATCAACTTGTCAGAGTAACGAACATGATAAAAGCAAATAAATCTTCTGGGTTATCCACTGGAGTTGCTCTTCTAGACATAGAAAAAGCATTCGACAGTGTTTGGCACAAAGGTTTAATAGCAAAAATGTCTGATTTCCAGTTTCCTATTTATTTGATCAAAATGATTCAAAATTATTTAACTGATTACTCTTCAGGTTAGCTATCAGAATTGTAAATCTGAATTGCTACGCGTACGAGCCGGTGTTCCGCAGGGTTCGAGCGTAGCTCCAATCTTGTACAATATTTTCACTTCTGATCTTCCAAATCTATCCGTTGGTTGTCAGAAATCGCTTTTCTGTGACGACACAAGTCTGTTAGCCACAGGTATAAATCTAAGAGTGATCTGCAGTCGCCTATAAAGAAGTTTAAATATTTTCAGTGATTATCTGATAAATTGGAAAATTAAACCAAATGCAGCAAACACGCAATTAATTATCTTTCCTCATAAGCCAAGAGCTTCTTTTCTTAAACCAAACAATAAACACATTCTCAAATTGAATGGCTTTTAATAGACATGGTCTGATCTAGCCAAATACTTAGGTTTAACGTATGACAAAAAACTCACCTTCAAGGATCACATTGAAGGAATCCAGGCAAAGTGTAATAAATATATTAAATGTTTATATACTCTTATGAACAGAAATTCTAAGCTCTGTCTAAAAAACAAATTGTTAATTTATAAACAAATTTTCAGACAGCCATGCTTTATGCAGTACCAATTTGGTTAAGTTGTTGTTCCACCAGGAAGAAAACGCTTCAAAGGATTCAGAATAAAATTCTGAAAATGATTTTGAAGCGTCCTCCCTGGTTTAGTACAAATGAGTTACACAGACTCACAAATGTAGAACCATTAGATGTAATGTCACATAATATTATAAGCAAATTCCGACAAAAAATCCATGCAACTTCAATTGAATCGATTCGCTCTCTGTATTAGTTAGTAAGGTAGTATATAAGTTCCTTTTCCTTATTACACACTACAAGTAGGTTTAGAATTTTCCCTACACAAAAATCTCAGAATTGCGGAAGCAAATGATGTCCTCATGGTAATAACCAAATCGTGTATATAATAGGGCTGAAAAGTCACCACTTGTGGCTGAACACCCAATTTAAATCTTAATAATTTAATTTTAACTCATATTTCAATAAATAGTTACTTGAAAAAAAATTGAAAGCTGGAAAATAATTGTCACTGGAAGCAATTAATATGCAAGAACTTACGACAAAACAAGAAAATACAGGGGAAGAAATTAGCGAAACAGAAAACTCGGACGATAGAGAGACTGATACTGATTGATCGAATGCAATGCAATGAATCGAAGTGATATAATGTAATGATTTATCAGGTTACATTGATTGCTTAATTGACTGATTGAGTTGTGAAAAATATTGGAAAAAGTTACTCATTTAAATGCTATCTAAAACCTTTTTGTATAGATACTTAGGTTATAGAGGTAGATTCTACGTAAATAAATCCAAGAAAAAAAAAACGGTTTTTAAACGAAAACGAACATAATATTTTTTTGCATTATTTATATATTCAGCAAAAATACTTCAAATGGTTTTCTCTTCAAAATGATATAGAAAAAAAAATTTGTGAAAAAAATTATTTTTATTCGAAACTGGTACTACCTTCTTAACAAAAATTAAAGTGCCACTTTCAAAAGAAGCGTTATATAATCTTATAAGACTTCTTCGACGACACGTTAGCTCTCAAAAATTAGTGAAAGTCAGTACAGACTTTTGATCGTCTTTTTCCAGTTTTGGACCACTGTGCGATAGTTTGATCTATTTTCACAAACTTAGATTCAAATGGAAGGTCTTACGGTCCCATACGGAATTCCTGAATTTATCCGGATCCGAATTTCGGTTCCGGAGTTATATTGTAAAGTGTGTTCAATATTGTACACCGTCACTTAAACCGGCGAAATCAAAAACGTGAAAATTTTTCTAAACTGGTCTCAAAAGTACCCAAACTGATAATCATTATCGGTAGGCAACAAAATAAACCGATTCCGGCTATCCTGATGCCCGGTGTCCGGGAGCACCGAAATAAGTGGTCATATATTCCGAAATAATCTCACTCACTTTTCTCAGCGATAGTTTTACCGATTTTCACAAACTTTGATTCAAATGAAAGGTCCCACGGTTTCATACGAAATTCCTGAATTTCATCTGGATCCGGCTTCCTGTTTCGAAGTTATAGGGTAAAGTGTGTTCAATATTGTACACCGTCACTTAAACCTGCGAAACAATTCCCGTTAAAAATTTTCTAAACTGGACTCATAACCGTTATTCCCAATCCCAATTCCCAAGGTCTTACTGCATATTTTCAGATACAACAGAAATTTTTGAAAGTATTTCACGTAGCGACGTAACAGTAATCTATATTAAATATATTGTTTGCGATGTCCATACTGGACTTTTCTATAACTTGACTTGACGGTATTGAATACAATTTATATACCGAAAAATGACTTAGTAGACATGCATGTTGTTCATTTGGATCCTATACTAAAAACCTGTTTTAATCCACCTAGTGGTGTAATGATGCCTTTCTCATATCAATCATACTATCATATGTAATACTGTGGTATTCTTCAAAATAATTTTCTTCGATTCCTGAAAACAATAACCGAAATCGGTTTGTTTGACCGTCTTAGATAAAAAACTATTAATTGGAGAAGATTTGAGGTCGATTTAGAAAACTTTTTACGGTTTTTCGTCCTTTTCGGTGATGGTATACAATTTTTCACACACTTCACCCTATATTTCCAGATCCGGAAGTCGGATCCAGATGAAATTCAGGAATTACGTATGGGACCACAGGACCTTTCATTTGAACCTAAGTATGAGAAAAGCTAGAAAACATATTTTCATTTTTTTGCACATTTTACCCCATAACTACGGAATCGGAAGTCGGATCCAAACAATATTCAGGAATTTTGTATGGGACCACAAGACCTTTTTCTAAGTTTGTGAAAATCGGTTCAGCCATCTCCGAGAAAAGTTAGTGAAATAAAACGACAGTTTGCGTACTCGACGAACTGAGTCGAATGGTATATGACACTCGGCCCTCCGGGCCTCGGTTCAAAAGTCGGTTTTCACAGTGATTGCATAACCTTTCTATATGAGAAAGGCAAAAAGCATGTGGTTCGAATGCTATTGGAGCACGGGGATCAAGCAGGCTCATGAAATTTTCACGCAAAACAGCTCGTTGTGTGGCAAACGATATTACTAATGATCTAGTATTCATATTGTACTCTATAGCGGGGAAGCATTGAGCAACTCGCTATGCGTTAACCAATCATTGAAGATAATAAACCAATCAATTCAGCTCGACAAACTGAGCAAATGTCCGGGTGTGTGTCTGTATGTGTGCTTTCAACAAACAGGTCGAGATCTCAGAGATGGTTGCAAATGAAAGGGCTGTCCGTCACCCTAAACACTATTGAATGGTTTTGAAATTGAATGTTTACTATTTAAGTTATACGAAGTTTTATGTCGAAATTTTTAGTTTTTTTACAATATCTGACAATTGACCTTGAAAACAGAATTTGTTTCTAAACGTAAATTTCGCACGAAAATAGGTGTCCAACAAGTAATAGATTGTTAAAATCTATGAATTTACTAAGATATCGATGTTTTTGTGTAAGCGACTTTACGCTTGTTCCAGTAGTAGGAGGTTTGAGCGCTGTATAACAAAGTAATGCTTGGGAGCTACGTAAAACACGATTTTTCATATTGTTACATACAATAGTTTCTAAATACCAAAAAACTATGTACAGCATCCTTTTTCATAACATTTTGCCTCGAACCGATTCTAGCACTGTTCGTTTTTGGCAACTTAATCGTTCGAATGTGACATATGTAAACCAGATGATGGCCGCATTTTGGAGTTCAAAGCAATTCCATAATCATATTGATTTAATCTACTTACAGCTATAAATGCTGGAAGCACATAACACCCATATACCGTTCGAATCAGTTCGTCGAGATCAGGAAATGCGTGCAAGAGAAATAATTTCACTCAATTTTCTCGGAGACGGATCAACCGTTTTCTCAGATTCATATGAAAAGTTTTATGCTCTCAAGCAAGGTTCCAGAATTACATTTGTATCCGACTTCTGGTTCCGGAACTACAAGATGATATGTGAAACGAAATTAAAATAATGTAACTCATTTTTCTCGTAGATAAACCATCTAAGATTCAAATGAAAGATCCTATAAAACATTTTGCTTTTTGGTCAGATTCAACTTCCGGTATAGAGGGATTTTTTTTTTTTTTTTTTTTTTTTTTAATAGCCCTCCGCACTCCCCCGCACCAAAAAGCTCACAACTGGAGCTCCCTGGCCACGGACACATACATACCTCAGCTTAGAAAAGCAAAACTATAGCAAAATAAAAAGGAAACAAAACCGCGATGATAACAAGCTGAGGTTATTACTACTAACGTTATATACTAGCGAAGAGACATTTAACTATTTACACTATGCAAGAACTCCCAGTGGAATGTAGGATTCCTTTTAAGGGGCTCTTACTAATATTTCAAAGCTTACAAAAACTAACAGTAATTATTTATTAACTAATTAACTAACAGTAATCCATTCATTTCAACACTTGAGCAGGAAAAAAAAATTGGTGATTAGTTTAAAAACGACACCGCTACACAGGCTACACTGATTTTCGAATTCCTGTTCCAGTATTGAAATGTTTCTGATAGCTCAATCGTTTTCTCAAAACTGGCCAAATCGAATTTCAAAAACAAAAACTTAAAATAAAGGATCCCATACAAAATTAATGAATTTTATCCCATTCTGAATTCCGAATCTGGAATTACAGGGTGATGAATTTTTAAAGTTCGAACCAATTTAGAAGATGACAGTTGGACTCAAAACTATTGAAATTTTTTCGTCATATTAATTTTTGACCATATGAATGTTTGTGAGTTATGCTGGTTGCTGAATACTCTGGAAGTACCGTAAATAATGGCGAAAAACTGTAAATTGGAACTTACTTCAACATATCATGGAATGTTCAATCGATTGACACACGCTTAGAATAAAATTCGATCCGATTTACGATTGAAATCTCAAATTGCCGCTTGAAACTACGGTCATTAAAACAATGTCATGAGAACAAAAACACCGATGAATATTCATGCAAAAAACACATGCGGATTGATAAAAAAGGTATCATCTCATATATATATATATATATATATATATATATATATATATATATATATATATATATATATATATATATATATATATATATATATATATATATATATATATATATATATATATATATATATATATATATATATATATATATATATATATATATATATATGAAAATATGAAATACTTCTGTTAGACCAAAATTTAGCAAATGCACAGATTGTCATCTCATCCTTTGAATCAATGCACTGAACAGAGATCCCTCTCTAATCGCTTCGACACAAAGGATATAAGGTTTCACGTTTTCTCTTCCAGATGTGATTTTTGCTTTCGATAATCGATAAAAATGTACACCAACCAGAAATTTGGATTGATAAACTTAAAACAATGTTGAAGAGTGTCTCTTCTAAAGCTGTTCATTCGGTAGTGTAGGATATATTACTATTTGTATTTAGTTCAAGTAACCAAAAGTTCGTAAAAAAAGGTTTAGCTTAAACTAAATACAAAGCATTCTAAATAGTCCGTTTTTAAGGAATTACTCATACTTGAATGTTCAACCGACAGAGCAAACTTTGAAGCAGTTCCTTATACAGCTTTTAAGCAGCGAGAAAGTCTTCTTAGAACTTGTTCTGTACGTCCAAAGTGTCGTCTGTAGTTGCCAAAAAGTACCACGCGTACTTCAGAGTTCAAATAAAGACAATATTTTCAGGTACTGTGGAACTTTTGATTGCTGGGAGAGACGACGCCTAAATTTTAATTTGCTATTCATTATGGTAATCATCTTGAACATTGATATCTAATCCCCACTTATTGTGTGCGCTTAGTCTAATCTCTTAGTTTGACCTTAGCGCTTTCACAGCACAATCTTTTCATTGATCCATTGAAGAAAATTCTGATTTGTTAAACTCGCGCCAGCGATTATCAATACTATTCATCTGACTCCATTGTACACAATTCATCAACTAACAACTGGTAAATGATATCAGAACTTCTTCTTCTGCCTACAGCGATATTTCTAGAACAGTCATATGCATTCCGCCAGTCATTCAGTAAGCAATAATTTTGATACTCAATTAAGCACGTGGTTCGAAATGACGAATCACGTGGATTAAGTATGCATGTGAAATCTTCACACAAAACATCTCGTTGCGCGCCAAAAAATTTTTCAACGATCTAGTATTCTTTCCTTCGATGGTCGAGCACTTATGCAGCTCATTGCGCACCAAACTTCAATCGTAGATCTAGCAATCATTGGTGACTTTTTTAGTGGAATATTCCATTGTCCATACAAAACAACTTTATGGATTTTCCCACTATACCGGCAAGTTTTCCTGATGTTTTACCGGTGGGGGTAAAAACTGATCAAACAAAAATACTACAAGGATCATCCCCATGGGGTTGTTCGAGCCGTTGATGTGGAACATGACAACCAAAACTTCTAATGATCGACAGTTTCAATTAATCGTCACACTTTTCGTAATTGCACGAGAGTCTGATTAAATTGATCTTTATTAGGAACCAACACCGAACACGCGAACCCAGAATATGGACTCTATTTGTCGTGATTTGTACTTGTTTTGTAGCCGACGAAATTACATCAATAGCCCAAATGTATGCAATTATATGCGATACGGATATCGATATTTAAGCTTCTCTTCACCAAGCTTGTGTTCAAGTTTTGTATGCAAGCAGTTATTTTTAGAACGTTTCTCTTGTGGCAGGTTCTTTCTTAAAAATGAGTCTGATTCCCGTCTTGGTTACCGAATGAATGTTCATTTATTTTCCGCATTTTGGTTTTTATAAAATGTATAAGTTTTCTCTGTGTACGAGTAGGTTTGACGAGAAGTCTTGAGACTTGACAATTACATATATCGAAAAGGTTTTGGTAACGATTATGTGGAGAAGGCTAATGTTTAATAAACATCGCTCGACCCGTAGCGATGGCAAGAACAATTGAAGTTATTTATTTTCCTTCGCGCGAGGCGGAAAATCCACGCCAGCGGCGCGCATGGTTTAAAGTGTTTATATTCATTGTGTTACTTTGCTTGTGCGCTGTAAGCAGTTCAAGTGTTTAAGATAAGAGGACCGTTTTGATACCGAGCATAATTTCGGTCATATCGGTCCAACTCATAAAATATTTAAAGTTTATGATTTGTAAAGTGCCGATGCATCAAATCATAAGACTGTATGGGCTACGATGTATGGCTGGTTTCCGTACAAAGTATTCTCAAGAAGACGTTTACAATGTAACTACATTGTGTCGAAATGAAATGTAATTTTGAAATTGTTCTGAGGGTTTAACGTGGAAAACGTGGTGGTTTCGTAATTCCGCAACACCTTCCCCGTAAAAAAAATGATGAAGTTTATGGAGTCATTTTCGGTTAATAAAGATTAAGGTCTGGTATCAAGAAATCTCTTACAATATTGTGTGAAGTGTAATGTGTTTACAATGTTTTGATTTTTCTTCTGTGTTATAATTCCTGGATTTTAATTTTAGTATATTATTGTATAATGTCAATAGTGTAATTTGTGTGATATAATGGTATGTAAAGAAATGACAATGAGGTAGTTTTGAATGTAACAAGGATATAGTAATGAGATAATGTTTTGGAGTTAATAATTGTATAGTTGTATAATCGTATTTTTATATAATTTGATTATGCTATAGTAATGATATATGTATGTGTATAATTATATGGTATATAATATGATATAAAATATAGTAATTAAAATTTGTTCTTAAGTAAAATTCGTTTCTTTTTCATAAAGATTCAACAAAAAAATTTTTTTTTGTAATATGTGATAATATTGTTGTATTTCATTACAATTTAACAATTTGATTTTTGTGAACTGTATGAGTTTGCTTTGTTTCTAGGTTTTCTATTGTCGCATTTGGGTTATCTATGCTTTTTACAATATGAGGACCTTTGTAAATTTTGTCTAATTTTGTTCTATTGTGATTTTCTAACATTACTTTATCATTTATTTGATTAGAAGAGGGTTTTGATTTATTTTTTTGATCTGAGTTTCGTTTAGTTTTGCTTTTATCTATAAGGTCTTTTACTCTCAACTTTTGTCTTCAGTGTTTGATTTTTTCGGTACTAGTAAAAGAGGTGAGTTATACGGGGATACGGAAGGTTGAATAATACCTTCATCAAGCATTTTATCGATTTGGTTATTTATTTCTTTTTTGTGAACTTCAGGTGTTCGATAATTTTTTATGTAAACTGGTGGTTTATTTTCTAAATTAATTTTCTGTTTGTAGAAATTGTTTGCACTTAATTGATCATCCTTGAGTGAGAAAATGTCGTTGTATCTTTTGCATAGGTTTATCATTTTATCTTGAACATTTATTGGTATATTTTTAATATCGATCTGATTTTGCAAATTTTGCAATCGTTGCTTTATTTTTTGTTTATAATTTTGATTTTCGTTTCCGGCTGCTTCATAGTTGCTAGCTGGGATTACTTCAATTTTTTCTAGTAAGTCGTTTAGAGATATCTGTGCAAAACTATCACTAGTATTCATAATATTTACATATTGGGCACCAGGACTGATTAGAGCGTTTGAATAATTCACTCCTGGCTTTATTTCACCGGATAGGATAACGCTATCCTCAGTGATATTTCTTAATTTAATTTCCTTAATTATTTGGCATCGTGGAGGTATAATGAATTTTTCATTGAATTTATCTCTAATAGGTATTTCGAAAATTTCATTATTAATTTCGAAAGTAATTAGCCATGTTTTTAGGCATATATTGCATTCATAGTTTATTAGGAAATCTCTACCCAGGATTCCGTCTGTAAAAATAGGTAGATTATCATTAACTATTTGGAATTTATGTGGTATTAAATTATTATTTAGTTTAATATTAGCATATGTGCTACCTTCGGTTTCTATTTTACCTTCGGTAACACCATTTATGATACAGTTCTCATTCATATGAATAGGCATGTTAGGTTTTAGTGCGATTTCTTTGAATATAGAAATGTCTGCACCTGTGTCTACAATAAATGTAACCGCTTTGTCGCAAACATCTAGTTTTAGAATTACGAAGTTTGTATAATTTATATCGCAATTGTATATTTTCATTGCTGGTTTGCTTGGTTCATTGACCGATCCTCGATGTGACCTACATTTTGGTTCACGTTTGTTCTGGTGCTCAGATTCGTTTTGGTTGTTCCATTTGGCTGGCGGCCGACATCTTGAGCACCCGATGTTGCCGCTGAAACGTTTTCCGCATACATCACATTTCTGTTTGGATTTGCGTTGCTAAAATTTGTATTGGAGTTATTTCTCCAGTTGTTTTGGTATTGATGTTGGTTCTGTGAATAGAACCGCTGATTCGGAGCAAAAAGAAATTGTCCGTAACCGCACGTTTGTTGGGGCATGTTATGCCACTGGTTAAAATTTGGTCGTATTTGACAACCTTGACTTTGATTTGCCTGGTAAGGCGTTTGCATTTGTTGGTTGTTTTATTATTCCAAATACGCTGATTTGGAGAGCGTGGCTGAAAAGGGAAATTGAAAAACGGTATTTGTTGTTTAAATTGCCGCGCCTCGCCGTTATTTCTTTGCTGAGTGGCGGTTTTGTTTGTTTGCATTTTTGTGAGCAATACTTTTTCTTCGCAGGCCGGGTTCACTTCCAGCACTTTATTTGTTGCTGAAGCTAGGTCCGTGTATGTTCCTGCTCGTATAATAATAGAAGTTTTTTCATTTTTTAGGCTCTCGGTCATGTGTTTAATTGCTTCTTGGGTAGCCATTTCTTTTGCTACCTCTGCATGAATTTTGTTTGCTACGTACGCAGCTTCAAGCTGCGTAGCGAGAGTTTCGATTTCATTTGTAAAAGTAATTATGTCAGACTTTTGTTTGCATAATTTTAGTTTAGATTGCACTGCTCCTACGGAGGCGGGTGCAATTGTTTTTAATTTGTCCACTATGGACTCGACGTTTTCGGGCTTGGCGGCAAATGCGTTTCGCGGATTTGCCTCTTAGTTTTGATAATATGATGCTGATAACTAATTGTTTGTTATCATTTGTAACTATTGTCTTAATAATATCCAGTGCATCAATGACACTGGTGAGGTTTGTTGGATTTCCATCAAATTCCGGCATTAAAGCCGTTACTTTTTTTATAGTATTTTCCAGATTAGTCATTGTGGTTTTTGTCTCACGATTTAGCTTAATTAATTTCTTTGTCGCCCGTTTAAATTTAGGCAATAACGACGGTTTGGCGTATGGTTGTTTAGTGTCTATGATATTGTAAATTTTTCCCGAGAGCAATTTTGCTTCTCGGTTGATTAAATTGAAAAAGTCTGAGTCTAGATTGTTTTCTAGCTCGGCAAGTTTTTCGTTAATTAAGTTTTGAGCGAAGCTCGCTTCGCTTTTTTCAATTGTAAAATTTGGCTCGAATAGGTTCTATTCGGAGCTTTCCTAAAATTATTTTCGATTGCCTTTAATGTATTCAGGCTTTCTTCAATTTCGTCCATTCATATTCAATAGTTAGTTTGTTGTTAGTAAAACCGTAGAATTTACATCAAACAATATGGGTGTTTAAAAAAAAATTTTATTAGAGATTATATTGTGCAGGATCAAGGTAAATTCCTTTCCGTGCAAAATAAGCCTTGTTTTTTCGAGTTGCTTCTTTTTTGTCGAAGTACGGCCCCTGCGATACTTCTATTTTAACTATTTCGGTTTTCTCAGTCTGTTCGGGAAAAATTGTAATTTCTAAATTTAATGTGTGATTTTCTGCTTCGGCAAAGGCTTTTATATTTTCCAACGGCTTTTATGGCTGCCTCTATTTCTTCAAAAAATTCTTTGATATTTTCCATATTTAACTGTGTATTTTATAAAAATATGTATATAATTTTTTGTTAAATTGATACTCGAATAAAATTTTAATACATTAATTTTCCACTTAGCTTTTACACCGTTGCTATTGCTCTCTTGGCCGCTCGCTCTGCTGCACGTTCAGTGACCATTCTGTTTAACTTATAGAGTCCTTTGCCTACAATATAGGCTCCTGCGATAGCTGCCAAAATCACCGCCGCGTAAGTTTGCGCGTCGTTTCCTACGTAGAGGATGTTCGTCGCCGTCGACTCTTCAGATGAAAACCATCCCATTGTTCACTAAAGGTTTTTTTGCCTTTCTCATATAGAAAGGTTATGCAATCACTGTGAAAACCGACTTTTGAACCGAGGCCCGGAGGGCCGAGTGTCATATACCATTCGACTCAGTTCGTCGAGTACGCAAAATGTCTGTGTGTGTATGTGTGTGTGTGTATGTGCGTATGTGCGTATGTGTGTATGTAACGTTTTTTTGCACTAACTTTTCTCGGAGATGGCTGAACCGATTTTAACAAACTTAGATTCAAATGAAAGGTCTTGTGGTCCCATACAAAATTCCTGAATATTATTTGAATCCGCCTTCCGGTTCGGGAATTATGGGGTAACATGTGCAAAAAATTGTGAAAATAAGTGCACTAACTTTTCTCAGAGACGGATGAACCGATTTTCACAAACTTGGGTTCAAATGAAAGGTCTTGTAGTCCCATACAAAATTCCTGAATATTATTTGGATCCGACTTTCGGTTCCGGAGTTATGGGGTAAAATGTGCAAAAAAATGAAAATATGTTTTCTAGCTTTTCTCATAGATGGCGCGACAGATTTTCATAAACTTAGGTTCAAATGAAAGGTCCTGTGGTCCCATACGTAATTCCTGAATTTCGGATTCCGACTTCCGGATCCGGAAATATAGGGTAAAGTGTGTTAAAAATTGTATACCATCACTGAAAAGGACGAAAAACCGTAAAAAGTTTTCTAAATCGACCTCAAATCTTCTCCAATTAATAGTTTTTTATCAGCAGACGGTCAAACAAACCGATTTCGATTATTGTTTTTAGGAATCGAAGAAAATTATTTTGAAGATTATAACAGTATTATATATGATGGTATGATTTATATGAGAAAGGCATCATTACACAACTAGGTGGATTAAAACAGGTTTTTTATATTGTCTCTAAAAGTTTTTCTTGTTGTCGGAGGTTCATGACACTCTTTTTTTTTCAATTCTTTATTTTTTTTTAAATATCTTACATACTGTTCACTTTTTAAAACCCCTTTTTTGGGGTGTAGCACTTTTAAAAAAAATGTTCAGTCCATACTGTTTACTTTTTAAAACCTCAGAAATTGCGCTAAATCCTTAATAATGGACTTAGCATTTGTATCCCCCTTTTGTCGTGAATACGACTTACTTTACCAAGGGGCGCCTTAGATGCATCGTTAAAATTCTGGAAGCGAAGCAATGAAAGTTGAAAAAAATACACAATCTAATATGAATGATGATCTTTATCTAAAAGTGAGAAAGAAACATGTCAGTTTTATTCGTATTCACGTCCTCCAGTTATGTCTGTGACTATTACCCACCCGTCTTTTTTTTCAGTTAGAATTGAGCTAAGTCCTTTTTAACACTGGACTTAGCATTTTTCGCTTGTACTATTGCCGTTCTAATTGCGCTAAGTCCTTTTTAACACTGGACTTAGCATTTTTCTTTTTTTTTCACTTGCTCACTATTTTTGTGCTAAGTCCCTTCTTAACTGGGACTTAGTTTGTCGCGCGGTTAACATTGTCACAGTCTGCCATGTGGCATGTTCTTTCTTAAAAATGAGTCTGATTCCCGTCTTCTTTACCGAATGAATGTTCATTTATTCTCCGCATTATGGTTTTTATAAAATGTATAAGTTTTCTCTGTGTACGTGTAGGTTTGACGAGAAGTCTTGAGACTTGACAATTACATATATCGAATAGGTTTTGGTAACGATTATGTGGAGAAGGCTAATGTTTAATAAACATCGCTCGACCCGTAGCGATGGCAAGAACAATTGATGTTATTTATTTTCCTTCGCGCGAGGCGGAAAATCCACGCCAGCGGCGCGCATGGTTTAAAGTGTTTATATTCATTGCGTTACTTTGCTTGTGCGCTGTAAGCAGTTCAAGTGTTTAAGATAGGAGGACCGTTTTGGTACCGAGCATAATTTCAAATCGTTTTATGGCACTTTTTGTCTTGCTGTCTAGCAACAACCTACCTCTAGCGAGCCACACGTAGGACTGAAATGTTAGCTAGAAGTTTGCTTCTATTTATAGCTTCACGTACTTCCAACAGCTTCGCTTTTGCACCGATTGACCAATCAGAGCGATGCTTTCCCTTTGATATATCGCTTACTCCTTCAAAACCGTAGACTACGACAGGGAAATCCGGTATGCCGGAGATTTTTTGCAGACAAAATGTCTGCAAATGAATGTCAAAACTTAGCTGTTGTAGAAGATCTGCACAATCAATTCGAGATTGGATGAGGTCCGCGACGAAAACAGCTTTCAGTATCACAGCAGACAGATAGCATATCAAGGTGTACGAGCCTACATCGATTTTCGAAGCTTGGAAGATTCAATGGATCTCTCCATGGCAGGTGACGCAAAGCAAAACGAATGAACCTGCGCTGGGCAGTTTCAATGCGCAGCTTATCAGTTTGGTAATATAGTGCCCAAACAACAACAGTATACTCCAGTGTAGAACGAACTAGAGCGCAATATAACGATTTCAGGCAGTATATGTTATTGAAATTTTTTGAGATACGAAAGATAAAACCTAGCATCTTGAATGCCTTAGAGAGGGTATATTCTATGTGATCTTTGACACTATGTTTTGAATCCAATAACACTCCTAGATGCTTAATTGATGTCTCCCGTTTTAAAACAGCTTGCGAAATAGTGTAATCATACGTGCACGTGGTTCGTTTACGAGAGAAGGAGACGACGGAGCATTTAGAGGCGTTCAGGATCATTCTGTTGTCGTTGAACCAGTTAAAAAATACATCCAACTGTGACTGCAAGAAATTTGAGTCTTCCAAATCTTTGATGAGATGAAACAGCTAGAAATCGTCGTCGACTGATAACTTCATACATTGCAATGCGAAATTTAGATCGTTTAGGTATAGCAGAAATATGAATGGTCCTAGATGGCTTCCCGGAGAAACGCCAGAGCTCACGATTTTTGATGTAGTCGCCAATTTTCACGGTCATACTACGACCAGATATAATTCCATCCCAAGGATGGCTTTTATCGTATCAAAGAACGTTCGCTGGCAACTCTTCAACGATTGAATCAGTGCCATCAAAGAGAGTTGGAAATCATCGCAACAACATGGCATGGCTCATTTAACATAGAATCAACACCAGTGCGAGAGCGAATTTCTCTCGATGACATTTCTGAGAATCAAAGGTTAGCGCGCTGCTGTGGGGATCTTCTCTGAAGCAACAAACGGTCGCTTATTCTCGTTTCGCGATCCGATTCTATACAGGCAGTTGATAATTGCGATAGAATCATTTTATTATTGCCGCTTACTCTAACTATGTGCATATAATCTTTGTATAAGTTGTGTCTATGAAAATGTATGTGAATGCTCCACACAAGGGTTTTGAAATATTGCAACCTAGTATGAGAATCATCAAGTTGAATCATCGATTCGATTTTCTGCGATAATTGTCAACTTGCGACTCTCTCTTGGGAAATTCCACACAGCAACGATCATTATCAGACTGTATTTTTTTTAAGGGCCGTGAAATACTCAGAGTATGAAGTGGAAAAATTCTCTCGCGGTTCATGCATTGAGAGACTCGAGTTCTTGTAGCATCTTCTACAGGATTGAAAATGTTGTAAACAATATAGATAGCAATATAGCAGCTTCTGTCAAATTTTCGGTAATCACCAACACTGTTCCATCCAATTGAAAAAGGGGCCGCTAAATCCAAGTCTGTCGAGCTTTGCAATTGCAATTGCAATTCTTGTCGAATGCAGCAGTGAAATCTGTATAGATGGCATCGACTTGATGCTGCATAGATCGAATGATATATGATGTATATCGAACAAGATTTGTTGACGTAGACCGTTTAGGCATGAAACCGTGTTGAGTATTAGATATGTAGCTGGATGTAGCATAGATCGAATGATATATGATGTATATCGAACAAGATTTGTTGACGTAGACCGTTTAGGCATGAAACCGTGTTGAGTATTAAATATGTAGCTGGGGCAGTTGTAAGTTATGAAGTCCAGGATTATTATTTCGAATAGTTTTGAAGCTGAACATAATGCAGCAATTCCTCAATAGTTTGAAATAAGGGATTTATCGCCTTTCTTATAAACGGGAAAAACGTAAGAGTTTTTCCAAGATTCGGGAAAAAATCCAAGCTGAACAGTTGAACAGTTTTGTCAAAGGTACAAGAAGACTTCTGCTGCATTTTTATTTAACACTAATGACGGAATACCATCAGGGCCGGAACATAATGATGATTTCAGTTTCAAAAATGCATTGTAAACGTCAGCAGTCGTAATTGTAGGATGAGGACCAAACGATGAACGGAGTGGAACATTGCTGGTGGCCGAGAGCATATCCTGCGTAGACAAAGTTTCTTTGGAGAAAACACTGCTAAAGTAGCTGCGAAATAGGTCACAAACACCAGAAGGGGTCGAAGCATCCAGTTCACCAAAAAACGTATGAGTTGGCAATCCAGATTCATTCCTCTGATCGTTGACATAGTTCCAAAAACGTTTGGGATTATCTTTAAGATTATTCTGGATGTTGCGTTGGTAGTTATAGTAGAGCGCCTTATTCAGTCGTTTATAACGGTTGTTAACAGACACATAATGTGATCTTAATTGAAAAGAAGGATGCTTTGTAAGTTTCTTTAAGGTAGACCTTTTTTCACGTTTATAGCGTTTTGGAAGTGAGATTGACCAGGCAGGATAAATTTGTTGACGACACGTTTTCTTTGGAGCGAACTGGTCAATTGCATAAAGCACAATATTCGTCCAAACTGTGGCAGCGATGTTGCAGTCGTTGTCCGATAATAGCGAACAACAAATCAAGTGATAACAGAAACCTATTCATCGCCTTTCTGGTAGTTGTAATAAGTTGATTCTGATGTTTTGTTAAAGATTAGTGGCGAAGATTCCATTAACGAAATATGGAGAGGTGGGTGATGACGACAGAGTATAACCAGTAATTCGGAGACTGCACCAACTAAACAGAAATTCAAAAGCTTCTCACTGGCGAAACAAATATCCAGAAGGCGATGATTGCTGTTGTAATGTTCATTCAATTGAACTAGACTAGCAGTGTTATAGTCGTGCAGTAGTCTATGATAAACAGTGCTATTCGAGGAGTCAGCATTTGTTTACAAATAATTGGAAACATTGCCGTTTCAACCTTCCGAGCGAACGGACGTGATTTGGATTTACTGCGAAAGCATTGAAAACCAGTTGTGTGTGTGTGATAAAGTGGTCGGACGATATTGTGTGATAGACAATAGTGTTTTTTCCTCTGAGAGGTTTTTTTTCGCATTATATAATAGAACAGTGCCTTATTGCGAGCGGTCGATCGAAACGGTACCGTTAGCCGATTATTGTTTCGCCGATCAAGGCCAAGTGTGAGGATTATAAACAAGCGGCCATTGTGTGAGGATTATAAATAAGTGTGCCTTTTCCTCTCGGAGGTTTTTTGCACATCATCAAAGCGGCGATACGCCGATCGACGAAGTCCAGCTTGGTGTCCCCCGTTGGATCTTAGTTAAGTACCTTTACTTCGTTTATTTTTATTTCTTTATTTGACCATTATATTTCCCCCCGAATCATTTGTTTTTGCGCGGAAGTAGTTCCGCTATGTCTAATTTAAAACCTGCCCCCCCCGCTCCCGATGTTCAAATGGAGACTTCCCTTGTCAGTAAAAAGTCCCGCATAAAGAGCTATCCTGATGGGCTCGCACTACCGGCCGGGCCTTACGCGGTCTATTTCCGGACCAAATCAAAGGAAAAGAAACTGAATATTTTAAAAATATCGCGGGACCTGTATTCGCGATATAATACCATAAAAAGTATAGATAGAATACGGCCAGACAAGCTCAGGGTCCTGTTTACCAGCTCAAAACAGGCTAATGAGCTTGTTCAAAATGATCCTTTTACGCTGGAGTACCGCGTCTACGTGCCAGCTCGTGAAGTCGAAATCGACGGTGTGGTCACCGATTCGAGTTTGACTTGCGAGGATATTCTTAAGTACGGGGCGGGTTGTTTTAAAGACCCCTCACTTAAGAATGTCAAGATACTGGATTGCAAGCGATTGCATTCAGTATCGATCGCCGGGGATGGAACAAAGTCTTATCCCCAATCAGACTCTTATCGTGTGACCTTCGCCGGCTCGGCATTGCCCAACTACATCCTCTTGGACCGGGTTCGTTTGCCTATTCGTTTATTTGTACCCCGGATAATGAATTGTACCAATTGCAAACAACTGGGGCATACAGCTACCCATTGCAGCAATAAGCCACGTTGTGCTAACTGTGGGGAAGCTCATGCGGACGGCTCTTGCGGTAAGGATGCTGAAAAGTGTCTCTACTGTAAGGAGGGTCCGCATGATCTCTCTGACTGTCCCGCTTACAAACTGCGAGGAGATCGGATGAAGCGTTCCCTGAAGGAACACTCCAAGCGATCCTTTGCCGAGATGGTTAAGAGTGCCACCCCTCCTAAACAGGCAACGAATCCATATGCCTGCTTGTCAACTGACGAGAGCGATTCTGACGACCCTTTGGAAGGTCCATCTTCAGCGGTCCCTCATAGCTGTAGGAAAAGAATGAATAAATCTTCTCATAAGCTACCTAGTAAGGGTTCGAAGGTGTCTTCCGAAGGGCTTCGAAAAGTTACAGCTAACGGGAATCGGGAAAAATCACCGAAGCAAAAAGCTCCTGGTCTCGGAAAACTCAATTCCGAGATGGAATTCCCACCGCTTCCAGGGACTAAAAAATCCCCAAGCGTCCCTGAAAATCCACCAGAGAACCAACTAGGTGCTGGACTTATAAAGTTCTCTGATGTTGTGGACTGGATTTTTACAACTTTCAATATTTCAGACCCTCTTAGAAGCATTTTAATTGCTTTCATGCCAACAGTAAAAACATATTTGAAGCAGTTGACTGCAAATTGGCCCCTTCTTTCAGCGATTGTATCCTTCGATGGCTAAATCATCCACCGAGGTCACGGATCTAATCACTGTTTTACAGTGGAATTGCAGAAGTATTATCCCAAAAATAGATTCATTTAAATTTCTAGTAAACAATCTGAAATGTGACGCATTTGCATTGTGCGAAACTTGGCTAACTTCTGAAATATCCTTAAACTTTCACGATTTTAACATTATTCGTCTGGATCGAGATTATCCCTATGGAGGAGTACTTTTGGGGATCAATAAGTGCTATTCTTTCTATCGCATTAACCTCCCCTCGATACCAGGTATTGAAGTTGTCGCATGTCATGTTACAATCAAAGGTAAGGACCTTTGCATTGCTTCCATCTACATTCCCCCAAGAGCCTCGGTTGGGCATCGGTGGCTCAGTGATATCGTAGAGCTCCTTCCTGCACCGACGTTGGTTTTAGGAGACTTTAACTCACACGGTACGGGATGGGGCTGTCTTCACGATGATAACAGATCAACTATGATCCATGATATCTGCGATAACTTCAATATGACAATCTTGAATACGGGAGAAATGACACGGATTCCTGCACCACCAGCAAGACCAAGTGCGCTGGATTTATCCCTTTGCTCGACATCGCTACGGTTGGATTGCACGTGGGAGGTAATTCCTGATCCCCACGGTAGCGATCATCTACCGATCGTAATATCAATCACCAGCGGCTCAAAACCATCGAAGACAATCAATGTTTCGTATGACCTCACACGAAATATTGATTGGAATAGCTATGCGACCTCGATATCTGAGAAACTTGAAAGAACTCAACAACTTCCTCCGGAGGAAGAGTACACGTTTTTGGCTGGCTTGATTCTCGACACCGCGACTCAAGCTCAGACGAAACGTGTACCCGGCGCGAAAACTAACATCCGTCCTCCCAACCCGTGGTGGGACAAAGAGTGCACAAATTTAAACGCGGAGAGAGCCTCCGCGTATAAAATATTCAGAAAAAATGGAACACCTGATAATTACCGGAATTACGCGGCGTTAGACGTTAAAACTAAGAACTTGATTAGAGCCAAGAAACGCGGTTACTGGCGTCGGTTTATAGACGGCTTAACGAAAGAAACATCTATGAGTACTCTTTGGAACACAGCCCGACGAATGCGCAATCATAACACCACGAATGAAAGCGAGGAATATTCCAACCGCTGGATATTCGATTTCGCTAAAAAAGTATGCCCAGACTCTGTTCCGGAACAGAAGATCACCCGCGCCGCGACACCAAATACAAACGAAACACCGTTTTCGATGGTAGAGCTCTCACTTGCACTCTTGTCATGTAACAATAAAGCCCCGGGATTAGACAGAATAAAATTCAACTTGTTGAAAAATCTGCCAGACCCCGCCAAAAGGCGCTTGTTGAGTTTATTCAATAAGTTCCTTGAGGACAACATTGTTCCACATGACTGGAGACAAGTGAAAGTGATCGCCATTCAAAAACCAGGAAAATCAGCCTCCGATCGCAATTCGTATCGGCCGATTGCTATGCTTTCCTGTATCCGGAAATTGTTCGAAAAAATGATTCTCTTCCGTCTAGACAATTGGGTCGAAACTAATGGCTTACTTTCAGATACACAATTTGGTTTCCGCAGGGGTAAAGGAACGAACGATTGTCTTGCGTTGCTCTCAACAGAAATTCAAATGGCATTTGCTCGTAAAGAACAAATGGCGTCAGTTTTCCTAGACATTAAGGGGGCTTTTGACTCAGTTTCTATAAATATCTTATCTGAGAAGCTGCATCAGCATGGTCTTTCGCCAGTTTTGAACAACTTTTTACATAATCTATTGTCTGAGAAACACATGTATTTCGCGCATGGTGATTTGTCGCCAATACGATTCAGTTACATGGGTCTTCCTCAGGGCTCATGCTTAAGCCCCCTTCTATACAATTTTTACGTAAACGACATCGATAAATGTATCAACACATCTTGCACGCTAAGACAACTTGCCGACGACAGCGATGTGTCTATTATAGGACCCAAAGCTGGCGATCTGCAAGGGCCGTTACAAGATACTCTTGTCAACTTATCCACATGGGCTCTTCAAATGGGTATCGAATTCTCTACGGAGAAAACTGAGCTGGTTGTATTTTCGAGAAAGCGAGAACCAGCACAATTACAGCTTCAACTAGGGGGTGAAACCATAGCTCAGGTCTTCACATTTAAATATCTCGGGGTCTGGTTCGACTCCAAAGGCACCTGGGGATGTCACATTAGGTATCTGAAAAGAAAATGCCAACAAAGAATCAACTTTCTTCGTACAATAACCGGGTCGTGGTGGGGTGCCCATCCAGGAGACCTGATCAGGCTGTACCAAACAACGATATTGTCCGTGATGGAATACGGATGCTTTTGCTTCCGATCCGCGGCGAACACTCATTTCATCATGCTGGAAAGAATTCAGTATCGTTGTTTGCGTATTGCCTTGGGTTGCATGCAATCGACTCATACGATGAGCCTCGAAGTGCTGGCGCGTGTTCTCCCATTGAAAAACCGGTTCTGGGATCTCTCATATCGTTTGCTCATTCGATGCGACATTTTGAATCCTCTGGTGATTGAAAATTTCGAAATGTTAGTTGAGCGTAATTCTCAAACCCGTTTTATGTCCTTGTATTTTGATTACATGGCCCAGGATTTTAACCCTTCTTCGTTTATTCCCAACCGTGCTCATTTCCTGGATACTTCTGATTCTACTGTGTTTTTCGACACATCCATGAGAGAAGAAATTCGTGGAATTCCGGCTCACGTGCGCCCTCAAGTGGCCCCAAATATTTTTTATAATAAATTTAGAACAGTCAACTGTGAAAAGGTGTTTTACACTGACGGATCAAACATTAACAAGTCCACAGGCTTCGGCATCTTCAATCAAAACATCACCGCTTCTTACAAACTCAGTGATCCGGCTTCAGTTTACGTCGCAGAATTAGCTGCTATTCAGTACACCCTCGAGATCATTGAAACCTTGCCCAAAGACCATTACTTCATTGTCACGGACAGTCTAAGCTCAATAGAAGCTCTCCGGGCAATGAAGCCAGGAAAGTATCCCCCATATTTCCTGGGGAAAATACGGGAACATTTGAGTACTTTATCTGAACGGTCTTATTTAATATCATTAGTCTGGGTCCCTTCGCATTGTTCCATTCCGGGCAATGAAAAGGCAGACTCATTGGCTAAAGTGGGCGCATTAGAAGGTGATATTTATGAAAGACCAATCTGCTTCAATGAATTTTTCAGTATTTCTCGTCAGAAAACTCTCGAAAGTTGGCAAACTTCATGGACGAATGACGAACTGGGACGATGGCTACACTCCATTATCCCTAAGGTATCGACGAAACCTTGGTTCAAGGGGATGAACGCGAGTCGTGATTTCATTCGCGTTATGTCACGACTCATGTCAAATCACTATACATTCAACGCACATCTCCGGCGTATCGGGATCGTGGAGAACGGGCTCTGCACCTGTGGCGACGGTTATCAGGACATCGAGCATGTCGTGTGGTCGTGCGTAGAGTATCGCGACGCCAGGTCGAAGCTACTGGAATCCCTCAGGGCCCGAGGTAGACCGCCTGAGGTTCCGGTTCGGGATGTGTTGGCGAGTCGGGATAGTTCATATATGCTTCTCATATACCAGTTTCTCAAACACATTAATATACAAGTGTAATCTGTTACATCTGGCTTAGAAAGTTCCTCCTATTTATCGACGATGTTTCAACTGTGGCTAAGAATTATTTCTCAACTGCAGGTTCGACACTAACTTCCGCCGATTATCCCGATTCCTCATCTGTCCACAATCTTCATCGGAACTAACAAGATCTTTTTGCTGTCACTAACCTCCGCTTCCCCCCTCCCCGTCTCTTCACCATCTCGATGTCAACTAATTAGATCTCTGTCGTTTTTAGTCATTTCATTTCCATATCCCCTTTTTACTCCGTTTTACGCAATATTTACTTCGCTATATTTTTTTTTTCGTTTTCTTCTGTAACAACACCATCAGCGCCCACGGAAACTTATCAACAGCATGCGGGCCACCCGCCGGGTATTCGTAACCTGGGGGTGTTTCCCGCGGACCCACACGGACCGAAGAATGCGGCCAACATGAACAATCACCAACGCCATATGGAAGACTCTCATGAAATATTCAGATCACCGGCCGATCACCACATGAAGGCTGGATCTGCCAAAGTCAACCACTGCGACCCAAATATGACATTACTTAATGATACAACCCTAGTTTTAAGTTAGTCGTAAATTTTAAATTAGTAAAAGCCCTTGGCATCTTATAGCTTAAGCAGTGTGCCTTAAACATTATATTCTTGAATAAAAAAAAAAATAATTGGAAACGGAGCGAATCCATTTAACACCAGATAAATTAACGTCGCCTAGAATCATTAACTTATCGTTCAATTCCATTTGGTTAGTGGCTAGCAAGAGCGAATTCAAATGCTGCTGAATCAATTCCATATCGTTAATGCGATCAGGCGGTATGTAAATTACACAGATAAAAAGTGTGCAATTTTCTAGTCTAAGAGTAAACCATAACTGTTCAACACTAGTACAGTTCGGAACATGTAACAAACGAGAATGAAAATTTGAGCGACAGGTCAACAGAACTCCGCCGCCGCATTTTTAAAGCTATTCAGTTCGTTCCGATCTTGCCTGTACGCATTTCCAAAAATTTGCGAATACGCATTTCCAAAAATTTGCTTTGATAGTGTGCTACTGTTCAGCCAGGTTTCGATGAATATGTATATGTCATAGGCACGATCAGCGCAAGCTAGACGGTATTGATCGATACAATTATTCATTTCTCTGATATTTTGGTACTAGACTCCTAAACAAGTGTTTGGCTTTGTCGAGTTGGATACTGATAATGCATTGGAGGGTACTGCACCGGTGGGCGAGGGTAGTGACGACGGATCGACTGAGAAATGATTGGGAATGATCGAGGAGATTGTACTTGGATGTAGTTGTATACATTTTGTTGTCGTGGTGGAGGTCGTGATGCACTCGGTCTGTACAGGGGTGCTTGCTCTAAAAAAGGAGCAATAGACAGACCGGATGGTGTAACGAGTACAGAATTAGAATATATATTTTTGTAAATAATAGTTAGTAGGTTAATGATTTTTAATAATAATGTTTATAGATTCTTGTATTAAAATTTAATATAATATAATATTTATACGAAACGATATTAAAAAAGGTTCACAAAATCGAATCACCCCGTTATGATGAAAAAGCTCTAAGTAAGAGATTTGCCATAAGACACAGCAGTTGATTTCCCGCCGTTCTTAGTACGCGCCAATTGCTTTCTGCTTTGCCTGGCGTCGCAGCCGATGGGGTGTTTGTTTGGGTTACCGAAAGAGGCCATCGACCTTTACAAAGTTCATGACCGCGTTAATCTTTCGAGAGAATGCTCTGTTTCGCTCTGATGACTGGTCTGGCGGTGGGTTGGTTTGATTGGGGTCGTTCGCAGAAACGAGATGCGATCATGCGACTGGGGAAGTTCGGGTTGATCAATGCAAATTCGGAACTATCGCTATTATCCACTTCGTGGAAAATGCGTCAAATCCGCTAACGAAGATGTACAAACCGCGGTTATTCTGAGGATTCTCAAAGCCCAATAAACTTTGAACTTATCAGTGGAAGAGGCAAGAGTGGTTCGATTTTAGTTCGCGCCGTGTTGTGTTAAGTTAGGTAAATTTAAATGTAACTTGAAATTCTTCATCAAAATGCTAATTTGTTCCTTTCTCAAACAGAATAGAAATTCAGTTAGATTCACCATCGTTTAATTTGGCGGTTCGCGTGTTTTGAAACCAAGAAATCAAGGTAAACTCATAAATGGTGATACTACCAAGGTGCACCTGCTTATGCGTTTTCTGTGCAATGGCAATTTCTTTCACAGGTTTGTGGCTACCGTCGAAGTACCCGACACATCACACCCGTACATTAGAGACCGCTCTTGACCCCACGATCTGTCTCAAGGTTTGGTCCCGGCGATACACTGGGCCGGAAGAAGGCAGCATCAGTCAATCTTGCGCCTTGGCAGGGTTAGTAGACAACCATCATCGCAGTTATCAACGCTTTTAAGTTTTCTGGTGACGATCGGAAAACTCGACGGCAGTATCCCGTCATCGTAAGTCCACAAATCGGCGGGGGAGACCAGCGTCGCCCGTTCAACTCGATCGAGGGAAACGCACTCGTCGCAGCATCGCGTCGCATCGTCAGCATCATCATCGTCATCATCAGCAGCACCAGTAGGAATCGCCGTCTCCCGCCAACACGTAAATCCTAGGTCATGAGTACAATATATATTTGTTGTGAAGTCCATGCGCATGGGGTCACTATTGACGGCCTTACCCTACCGTCTAATTTGCATATCGATATATAATAATTAAAGAAATTGCCAAGTGATTTTGCACAATGGAGATGAGAGGTAAGTGAGGTGAACAATGAACACCGAAAGCACGAACCGCAGACAATAAAAAAATCGCCAGTTAGGATAGATGAGGGAAAGGTGAACAAATGGAAATAGCTAGCTAGCACAGAATAGAGTGAACAGAGAACATGATCGGGAAAACCGATAAAGGCCAATAAATGTTGGATTTGTGATTTTGTAAAAACCTTTTTTTTGTGATTTGATGTAGTTCTCCAATTTTCAGATTGATGAAGCTTTTCAAGTCCAGAGTTCCGTCTCGTTTGTAGTTTTTTGTTGTATTTTGTTTTTACTGGGGAGGTTGGCCCTGAAACCTACCGGAACCACTCTCGGAAATTTTCTGCAGATTGGTTAATTTGGGAAGTTAGACTTTGCCCGTGATGATTACAACCGTGTGAGAATATCGTTTTCGGACTGAGATCGCATTGAACATTTCGGACGTGACGTAGTTTGTATGACACGCGCGACTCGGACGCGCTTTTGGTCGACTAGCTTGCTTCCACCCTACAAAGAGGGAAACCTGAACCTTCTCCCGAGAAGTCTCAAAAGGCCGGGCAGCCACACATCTGGCGGGTGGTCTCTCATCGAGAGTGGCGCATGAATCACCCGCTTACACCCCTCGGAAGCACGTTCAGGCGGTCCAGTTACAATGGACAGAAGTCCGGAGAAGTTATTAAATTTTCGAAATCGCTAGGGACCCGCAGCTTAAACGATATGAATGAAAGTGGTCGATCGATACTCTGGCGGACGAGTTTCAAGTATTCGATTAGACTACTGTCACACCTAAGTCTGGTTTGAACATAGTGTATAATATTTTGTACTGTTTCGTTAGGAAAAAATCTTGTTATATAGTACCAGTTACTACTCTCTCGTACTTGCTGTGCTAGAGGTGCAACTAATAGAGGAGCTTCCTGACTATTTGTTTCGATGCCTGTAGAATGAGTAGTTAAAATTCAATGGTAACTAGGCCCTAGATAGGGCACATTTGACAGAACTGAAATGCTATTGGCTTGCCTGTTTTTGTTAATTCGTTTAGGTAACGGTTGCAGAATGTTGGTTGTTCTAGACTCTGATTGCGGAATGCTCAAAGTATAAGGCGAATTCGATTTTATTCAATAATATAATATAAAATTAAGGCCTACTGCTTAAGCTCTAAGATGCCAAGGGTATTTGCTAATCTTAATTATCGTTTAACTTAAAATTAGAATAGTATCATTATGTGATGTAGTATCGGGGTCGCGGATTCTCGAGAATCCAGCTTTTAGCTGGCGATCGGTAGTGGCCGGTGAATTGAATTTAGGATGAGATGATTCCAGATGGCGTTGGTAATTTTCTATGTTGGCCGCATTCTTCGGTCCGTGTGGGTTCGCGGGAAACACCCCTAGGCTACGAAGGCCCGGGTTGGTGGTCCAATGCATATGGCGCTGGTCTTACAAGCCAGTTGTCGTATGTTCGAACCCCGACCTGGAAGGATTTTTAGTGTCAGTAGGATCCATAGTACTAGCCATGCAATGATTCTGTACACTAAGAATCGGCTGCGAAGTCTGTTGAAACAGAAAGGCCAAATTCCACAAAAGGAATGTAATGCCAGGACTTTTTTTTGCCCGGCGGGTGGCCCGCATGCTGGTCATCGACTGGAGTGGTCTTCCGTGGGCAGTGATGGTGAAGAGAATGAAAAATAGTAAATATTGTGGGAAACGGAGTAAAAAGGGGGTGTGGGAACAAAATCTTTGAAAGCGACAGAGATCTAATTAGGTGCCATCGAGATGGTAAAGAAACAGGGAAGGGGGAACGAAAAAGTTAGTGACAAAAAAAAAGATCTTTTTAGTTCTAATGAAGATAGTGGACAGAGAATGGGATCGAGAGAATCGGACATATGCTAGTGTCGAACCTGTAGGTGGAGATTATACTTTCTGAGCGAGATGTAATAGATTACACTTGTATATTAATGTGCTTGAGGTAATGATATATGAGAAGCATATATGAACTATCCCGACTCGCCAACACATTCCGAACCGGAACCTCAGGCGGTCTACCTCTGGCCCTGAGGGATTCCAGTAGCTTCAACCTGGCATCGCGATACACTACACACGACCACACGATATGCTCGATGTCCTGATAACTGTCGTCACAGGTGCAGAGCCCGTTCTCCTCGATCCCGATACGCCGGATGTTCATGTTCTTACTGAGACCGTTGGCGAAAACCTTGATGGCACTAGATCAATCTAAAACTGACTTCGAATTTCAAACTCAACCAACTATATTTTAGAGCTCACTAATTTATTCTAAAAGCTTTGTTCAGTGATTACACGTGCAGTAGCTAATGATAACCGAAATTGAATGCGATACGATGGTACTAGTGGTGAATATATCGATAACGAACGATCCCGAAAGATAGTCGATCTTGCTTCGTACTACCTGGTTATCAGTGCAATTATTAACTCCAATTCAATTATTAACTCATATTCTATCTTTTGTATGATGAATGACAGCATCTGGTTGAGCGTTTGTGACTGTGATTCACTGGAATTGATGGACTGTACGTTCAGTAGTGCATGGATGTTGATCCTGGGTGAATGATGAGATGAAGTTTCGTGTTGACTTCGATATTGCTATTTTCGGATGACGTCATGACTGTACTACTTTGACAGGTTGTTTGTAACCGTATTTGAATTGTTCTTATATTCCTTCAAGTGATGTAGTTTCTCTGGAACAGAACATAGGGTGCTTTTTAAACCGAAATGATGAGCATTATAAGAACTTGCCTGGGGTGGAGGCCTCCTGGCCTCCGCGGGTGCACTAAGCACCGACGATGACGACGACAACTACATTAGTCGGGTGGTACAACCAATGAAGACGACGATCACGTGCTGCGTGAGACTGCTACAGTTCTAAATTTGCATTGGCCTTGACCTTCAACCGGGTGATCAACCCTTATGATGGCCTTGAGTGGCACTGGCAGCAAAACCGAGAAACGGGCCCATAACTCGACTAGAGAAATTTGGTGTGCTAGCAGCCTTGCTGTGATCAGAATAAGTTATCTTAACCGATGAAAAATACGAATCAATGTCCCAAAACCACGCGTTGACCATGCTTTACATCACAAGAATAATTTTGCTAAGGCGATTGACGGAGTGGAATGGTGACGATGGATGAACTATTGACTTCTAAACGATGTCTGTCCCATAGTCGGGACAGAAACGACTGAATGGCTAAGGAGGATGAACATTCTATGAGATTTTTGAAAAATATTATTGAAAAAATACTTAACTGGAATGCGGAGGACATCTGCACTGATGAAAACTTCTGCTATGCGCCCTAATTGCCACTTTTAGGGAGGTAGGTTGTCCTCTTTAACTAGAACCATAGTGCCAACAGCAATATTGTTACGCTGTCGTGTCCATTTCGGTCTGTTGTGTAGATCCGATAGGTACTGCGTTTTCCATTTCCGCCATATCTGCTGAACGAAACTTTGTGTACGTTGCCAAAGTGATAGACGATTCTCGGGAATTGCTTGTAAATCTGGTTCAGGAACTGCTATGAGCGGCCTTCCAACCAGGAAATGTCCGGGTGTCAATGCAGAGTAATCGTAAGGATCATTGCTCATAGGTGTTAATGGGCGTGAGTTGAGAATGGCAGCAACTCGCTGAACTGTGGTATTTAGTTCGTCGTATGTTAGTGTTCTGGCGCCTATAGTCTTGCGGAAGTGATTTTTGAAGGACTTGACCGCAGGCTCCCACAAACCACCGAAATTCGGAGAGCGCGGTGGAATGAATTTGAATTCAATGCCTTCTTCTTCTGATGACTTTTCATCGTATGTTGAAACTGCTGGTTGCACAGCTGCATACGTAGTTCTTCTAGCTCTCGATTTGCTCCAACGAAGTTTGTGGCATTATCACACATGACTATCAGTGGTTTTCCACGGATTGCTACAAAACGTTCGAATGCAGCTAGAAATGCTTGCGTTAACAGATCTGAAACCACTTCTAAATGTACTGCTTTAGTTGTTAAGCAGACAAAAATGCACACAAAGGACTTCACCACTAAGCTTCGTCGAACTGGATAACGAATGTAGAACGGCCCACAAAAATCGATACCGACCTTACTGAACACTGCTGCAGGAGTAACGCGAACGGATGGCAAATCAGCCATCAACTGCTCGTGTACCTTGGGTTTGTTACGAAAACATTGAACTCATCGATAAATTGTCCAACGTTCTAGATCTCGAATACGAGTTGGCCAAAACCTCTCTAATAACAGCTATGAGTAGTTGCTGACCGGCGTGGAATAGCTTGCAATGATAATACTGCATAATAGACTTCGTCAAAGAGTGTTGATGGTGAATGGTCATAAGGTGTTTACGACTTTCGGACACTGGTGCATGAGATAATCGTCCACCAACTTGAATAATCCCACTAACCAGACGAGGATTCAGTGCTGATAATTTAGATGATGCCTTTACAGGTTCTCCCATAGACAAAGAAGCTATTTCTTCACCAAAATTCTCATGTTGTGCAATTCAAACCAAAACTATCACTGCTTCGTCGTATTCCACAGAAGATAAATAATTCAAGCGTTTTCTAGTGCGATTGTGAGGCATCGCATTTTGTATAAAGCGACGTATCCATGCTACCATTCGAACAAGATCAGGAAACGATGATTTACGCGAAAACAAGTTATTCATAGGTTTTGTGTGAACAGAAAGCGATGCGGTAGGTTTTTCTTCTAACCGTGGACTGTTTGGTGGAAACATTACGTCCGCTGACTTTGGCCAGGTTGAATGTTGCTGGCGCATTCAAAGTGGACCTTCAAACCATCGTGGTTGGTACTGCAACTGAGCGGGTGTCGAACCCCGCGATATAATATCTGCGGATTATCTGCACCGGCAATGTGATTCCAAACTCCCTTTTTGGTGATATGTTGTATCTCAGATGCACGGCAACGAAAGATTGCCAACGACATGGCAACGATGAAAGCCAGCACTTAACTATCATGGAATCCGTCCAAAAATAAACCTTGCCTGGAGGTTCGAAGCTACTGCATAGCTTTTCATACAGATGACTCAGCAATAACGCTGAGGATAACTCCAATCTTGGAATGGATTGTTTCTTTTTCTTACGACTGAGATCTTCTAATGGGGCTACTCGAGACTTAGACATTATCAAACGAACGCTAACTGATCCATCAATTGCTTCACATCGAAGATATAAGCAGGCACCATACGCAGCCTCTGAAGCGTCGCAGAAACCGTGAAGCTCCGTAGAAACTAAGTTAGTAGAGAAGCCGATCCATCTGAGAACAGAGAATGTTTCGAGAGCTGAGAGATTCAACCGGTACTGAATCCAAAAATTTTGCAGTTCCAGTGGCAAAGGTTCATCCCAATCTGATTTCAGCTTCCAAAGTTTATGGAGGAAGATTTTGGCCTGAACGATGACTGGGCCGATGAGACCAATGGGATCGAAAATTCGAGCTGTGTCTGACACTACTAGTCGCTTGGTGATAATTGACGCTGTATTCCAGTGTGGCACTGCGAATCTAAAGCAATCATTTGCTGGTTCCCAGATTATTCCAAGCGTTTTGACAGTAGATGTGGACGAATCGAGTTCTAGTATGGCACGGTCATCTCTAAGTTCTGAAGGAATAGAGGAGAGGAGCTTCTGACTATTGGAACTCCATTTTCGCAGATTGAACCCAGCCGAATTCGTTAGATCTATGAGCGCTAATGCGAGAATGACTCCCTCTTCTATACTGTCTGTACCCGTCAACAGATCATCAACATAAAAGTCATTTGCTGATACTCTGGCTGATGTTGGATGTGATTTTGTGCCTTCACTACTTAGCCTTTGAAGACATTTGGTCGCAAGATATGGTGCAGATGCGGTACCATATGTTACTGTAGTCAGCTGGTAGGTCTTCACTGGCTCGTTTGGTGCGTTTCTCCACAAAATACGTTGCAATGGCTGATCTTCCTCTGCTACCTTTACCATACGGTACATTTTTGCTACATCAGCTACTAGCGCAAATTTATGAGAACGAAATCTCAGGGTAATTGACAACAAATCCTGTTGCACTACCGGTCCCACAAGCAATCCATCATTCAAGGAAACTCCTGTTGACGATCGACAAGATGCATCGAACACGACACGTAGCTTCGTCTTAGTGCTATGGGGTTTGATTACAGCATGATGAGGCATGTAGTAAGAAAGCCTTTCACCGCCATTCTCATAAATTTCTCGCATATGGCCCATGGATAAGTATTCTTCGATGAATTCGCTATTTAATTTCTTCAATGTGATATTTACAGCAAGTCATTTTTCTAAACCGAAGAATCGTTTCAATGGAATGGATTTTGAGTCACCCAATTGATCAATAACGTAGTTTTTCTTAGGAAGTGTGACAATGAATCTTCCATCTGAGTCACGAACAGTTGTTCTGTCGAATATTTCCTCACACATCGTTTCTTCCGCCGAATGAGTGCTTCGATTATTACAGGACTCTAGTTCCCAAAATTTAGCGAGAAGATCCCGAAGATCAATTGATGCACACGTATGTGTAATGGTTCTAGGAATCTCCAAATTTGTACCCGGTACACGTCCAGATACAACCCATCCAAAAAGGATTTTTTGTAAGATGGGTCCATTTTCTGACAACTTCATTCTTTCAGCTATCTACGCTCTTTGTAGATTTGACTATAGAACCATCGATTCCTCCTACGGACAGGGTACTGGCAGTCTCTGGTAACTTCAGCGTTTAGAACAGAGTTGTAGTGATAAAACAATATTCTGAGCAAGAATCTAGAAGAGCTCTCGCTATCAGTGCATTTCCGTAGAAATCTGATACGCGAATCAAAGCGGTAGATAGTAAAACTTGACGTTGTGGTGTATATGTGTTTGCAGCTATAGTGTTTGTACTGGGAGTACAAACGTGCCAAACCGAACAAGATGCGTCGGAGATAAGCAATTCAAGCACAACCGACAACGTTTCACCTTCTCGAATCGCTCAGACACCTTCAATTTGATGAATTTCTCGAACTTAAATGCAGAATGTTGAGCTTCTCCGCAGAACGGACATTGATTTGAAGACTGTACAGATGTGTGAGACACTGTGAACTTAGGTTTCTTTGTTTCACTGTGAACCGATTTAGGTGAAGCAATTGATTGAAGGACGCACCATTGATTTCGAAGAAATGACATCAAGGCGTCGTAGGTTGAAACATCTTTCGAACTATATTGTGACTCCTAGTGTCGTAACGTAGCCTGATCTAGCTTCGAACAGATCATGTGAACTAATATTGTGCTCCATTGAGACGAATCCTCTCCAACTTTCTCCAACATCTGCAAATTACGGTCGAATTCGCCTATAAGATGACTCAACGCCTCGTAGTTTTCACGTTTCATCGGTTCAACAGCAAATAACGCATCCAGATGAGCCTTGACTATCAGTTTTCAGTTTTCATAACGTCTCTTCAACAAATCCCAAGCAATTGGATAGTTAACTACCGACATCTCTATTGACGAAATCTCTTGCAACGCTTCGCCGATCATCGATGATCGAAGATACGAAAATTTATCGATTGCATTCAATTGATAGTTGCGATGAATCAAACTTTGAAACATATCACGAAATGTGACCCAGTCACTTGTTTTGCCTCCAAAGCTAGGTAGACGAATATCGGGAAGCTTGACTCTTGATACCAAGTTGGTAGTAGTTAATATTGGAGTAGGTGCAACGTCAGCGGGCACTTTTGTAGGTGTATTAGCTGGTTTCAAACTTTGCAGTAACGATTTCAGCTCACAGAAGATATCTTCGGTGTTATGTATAATTTGAGAGTGTTCAATTTCTCGCCTTTCCGGGAGGGTTTCCAAACGAACAGCACGTTCTTCAACTGTTTCCTTGCTATCGCTTGCTTCCTTCTCGTCATCTTCGTCAGTTAACAGCTCAATTTTTCTTCGGACCACGAAGAATTTTTTCATCGCGGTTTCCAGTACCTCTAAACGATTTTCTACCTGACTAGTATGTTTCTCCACCTTAAATTTTTGCAAAAACTGCTTGGCACCATTGAAGGTGCTTTGTATCTGTCTCTCCTGCCGTTTCAAATCCTTCAATTCACAGGACATTGTTGCACCAAGTACACCCAAACTATTCAATTGCAATCAATGTCACTACTGCACTGCACTCAGAATGTAACAATTTAATTCACAGTTTAGATTCACAAATTTGTTTCACTCGACGCGATCCGCGGTTCAACACGACGTCCCAGAGGTGACAGAAAATTAAACAACTCAACAAATTTTACTGCAGCGAGGGGAACCGACTGTTAGCACGGCGAACTTGGAAAATGAGGGAATGTGATTCGATTAGAATTCTACGAAATTTGGTGCAACAGTTTATTGACCCGAATGTCGATATAAGTATAACGCGGTGTTCACTTCATAGCAAGTTTATTCTAACTGATCTGATACTCGTTAACACATAGGTTTATATGGGAATTCAGTATAAAGGAATCGGCAAAAGGCCTATCCGAAATTGGATTCTTTCGCTATCGTGAGATAGTGATAAGAGAGATCGTGTTATTGAGATTATTCCAATGAGTAGAAATAGGATAGACATATCTACTATCAATTTAGCACAATTCATCGAGCTTAAATCTAGGGTGGCTCCAACATATACCGGCCCCTGTTGAAAGGGTGAGCCTTTCAACCCATTTGATGAGATGATTCCGATCTGATTCATGGCTCCGTTACGGTTTTGTAGCATTTTTTTTGTGCGAGCTTCAAACCGGGCGTTTCATCACGGCACTTGGTTGCTCATCCTTCAGGGCTTCGTGGTTGGTCGCGCTCGTCGATTGTCTTCATTTAGCGGTTGGGCATACTCATGGTTGAGGGTTGAAGTAGCCATAGATGCACAGCACATGTCGGAGGACGAAAATTCTTTAAGTTTTTTGCGAAACATTATATTATAATACTTACAGGGTTCGGAGGCCCTTAAGGCTCCCGATAGTTGCGCAACCTGTAAGGCTGCGATGGAAGATACTATGGCACAACTGCGTTGATGATGCCTGATTCTTTCGCTTCGGTAGTGGATTGATGAATGGGAAGCACGCAGATCTTATTAATAGCACGCCGATATTCTCCATCAACAGTGCGGACGTCGACTACTCGAACATTTTTGTCATCGCCATAAAAGATGTTGCTTACACGACCGTAACGCCATTTTAAGGGTGGCAGGTTATCTTCTTTTAACAGTACCATGGTGCCTACCATGATATTATCTCGCATTCGTGTCCATTTCGTACGGGGATGAAGTCCAGACAAATAATCGATCGTCCATCGTTTCCAGATTCGTCTGAGGATTTCTAGGTTCTCCTGCCAACGGTCGAGACGATTTCGAGGAATATCGGATAAGTTGGGTTCAGGAAAGCAAGTAAGCGAACGATGCACAAGGAAGTGCCCTGGTGTTAAAACTTCCAAGTCATTCGGATCTGTAGAGAGCGGTGTCAGGGGTCTAGAGTTGAGACAGGCTTCGATACGGGTCAGCAAAGTAACAAATTCGTCCTGAGCCAACACATAGTTTCCAATACTCCTCTTTAAATGTTGCTTAAGTGATTTCACCGCTGCTTCCCACAAGCCTCCAAAATGCGGGCTGCGGGGGGGAATGAACTTGAAGGTTATACCCTTATTTGCGCAGTCGTCAATCACTGCACCTTGGTGTTGTTGTGAAGCGAATTGTCTTGATAATTCTGCTAGCTCCCTAGCGGCTCCCTTGAAGTTCTTTGCGTTGTCACATTGGATGAGATTCGGCTTTCCTCTACGAGCGACGAACCGATGCAATGCTGCTATGAAGGCGGCCGTGGAAAGATCGTAGACCAGTTCTACATGGACCGCTTTGGTGACGAGGCATACGAAAATGGCAACGAAACACTTGATTGAAGGTGCCTTCCTGGTATTACGGTACTGGAACGGGCCGCAGAGGTCGACACCAGTATTGAGAAAAGGATATTGGTGTTACTCTTTCTGGAGGAAGATCTCCCATGAGTTGCTCCAAGTTATGTGGTCGACAACGAAAACAATTTATACAAGAATGTACCACCTGTCGTGCCAAATCGCGAATACGAAGAGGCCAAAACCTTTCTCTAACGCAGGCTATTAGAAGCTGAGGTCCAGCGTGTAAATTGGTTTTATGATAATGTATCATGATAGCTTTAGTTAATGGATGACGTGCAGGTAGTATCATAGGGTGTTTTCTGTTTTCCGAAATGGCTGCGTGCCTGAGTCGCCCACGAACTCGTAAAATGCCATCAATCAATATTGGTACATGCGATTTCAATTCGGAATTTGGTCTAACCTGTCCATTGTTTTGTACTGCTTCAATATCCTTTGAAAATATTTCTAACTGTGCTAGTCGAACCAGAGATTTCACTGCGTCCTCTATTTCAACGATGTTTAGAAAGCCTAATCTTCGATTATTACGATTTTCTGGTTTGAGATTGTGATTAAACCGCAACAAAAGTGCTACGAGTCGAACAAGAGCGGTAAACGACGATCGAAGTGAGAATACTTCATTTGGAGGCTGCACGTGAACCGGTAGAGATACTAATCTTTCTTCCAGAATGTCGCTAGGCCAGCAGCCAGATGCTCAACGGTGGCCAGAAGCGGGACGATTTCTCCAGCCATGGTGCACTATCCCACCAGATTTTCATCTCCTTCAGCTGGCTGGGATACAATCCGCGAGAAATTAAGTCTGCCGGATTTTCGATGCCCGGTACATGTGCCCAAATGCCACCAACCGTAAGGTGCTGAACATCGGACACTCGATTTGCGATGAAGGTTTTCCATCGAGACGGTCGGGAATTGAGCCAAAACAGCGTTATCATCGAGTCAGTCCAGAAAAATGATTTGATATTAAGTGCAGTGCTTGTGACAACCTTGTGATACAAGTGGCTCAACAGCAGCGCAGCAGAAAGTTCCAACCTTGGAAGACAGATACGTCCTTGTTTTTTCGAATTACCAAGTGGTGCCACCTTCGATTTGGCGGCCATCAATCGTACCGAAATTGATCCATCATTTGAAACTGTTCTTAGATAGAGACAACATCCATAGGCCTTCTCGGATGCGTCACAGAAACCGTGAATTTCAACTAGTACTGGGACACTTGCGCTTGTCACCCATCGGGGTATAGATATAGAAGCCAACTCTTCTAAGCTGTTGCGAAATTGGAGCCAATATTTCTGCTGGGCGTTGTCCAACGGGTCATCCCAGTTTTTTGATGTGCGCCAAAGTGATTGAATGAATATTTTTGCCAACACTACGACGGGACCAATCAACCCAAGAGGATCGTAGAGCCTCGCAGTGTCCGACAAGACGACACGACGTGTTATCGTACTTTCATTAGGCCAGACAGGAACGGAGAAGCGAAGCTTATCATCGGACGGCTGCCACTGTAATCCCAATGTTTTGATTGTCATCAGAGGAGAATCGAGCGAAAACGATGTTCGTTTGTCACGCAGTTCAAGGGGAATTTTCGACAAAATCATTGATGAATTGGATGCCCATTTGCACAGGTTGAAGCCGGCCGATTTCAGCAAACCTAATAGTTGACGACAAAGTTCTTCGCCCTTTTCTTCATCACTGACTCCCGTTAGCAAGTCGTCCATATAAAAATCCTTCGCCAGGACCGGTGACGCGAGAGGAAATTCATTCGAACCATCCTGTGACAGCTGTTGTAGGCATTTTGTCGCTAGTTACGGTGCAGAGGCCGTACCGTAAGTCAATGTCGTTAGTTCGAAGGTGCGAAGAGGCTTAGAAGTTGTAGCACGCCAAAGGATTCGTTGTAGAGGATAGTCAGAAGGATGTATTCTTATTTGGCGATACATTTTCTCGATATCTGCAATAATTACAAACCGATACATCCGAAATCGCAGAATAATTGCCAACAAATCGTCCTGTATGATTGGACCGACCATCAACGCTTGGTTTAGAGACACTCCACTGTCAGATCGACACGAGGCATCAAATACTACCCGTAGTTTTGTTGTCGTGCTGTCCGCCTTTTCAATTCCGTGATGAGGCAAGTAGTATGAAATAGAATCGTCAATCGTTGCACTAGTCTCCTCTATCTCTCGCATATGATTCAACTGATGATACTCGTTAATGAACCTTGTGTATGCTGAACTAAGATCTGGGTTGGATAAAAGCCGACGCTCTAAGCTGAAGAACCTTCGAGTAGCAATTTCCTTCGACTTTCCTAGTTGTCCAATAATCGAGGATCGTTTCGGTAAACTGACTACAAAACGACCAACTTTATCACGTAATGTGGTAGAATTAAAGTGTTCTTCACAATAAGTTTCTTCTAACGAGTGCGTACTTTTAGTCCAACACGATTCTATCTCCCAAAAACGAGAAAGTTGTTCATCTAGGGTTGGCACGTATGTTGCATGAGCTAACTTAGGTGTTGATTGTGAACCTTGGATTAGTCCTACTCTTCCGGAGGCAACCCAACCCAAAACAGTGTTTTGGAGAACTGGCCGTTCAGGTCCCAATTTCTTAAATCTTTCCAAAAGCAGATCGTAGTACATATCCATACCAATCAGGATATCAATAGGTCCAGGTTTGTGAAATTCTGGATCAGCTAAGATGAGGTCAGATGGGATACTCCATTGCGAAGAATCAAGGCATTTCACTGGTAGTTCACAAGTAATTTTACTCAGAATATGGCATTTGGCTTCAGCCATGAAATCTGTACAACGAGAGCCGATGCGAACGAAAACTGCATGTGAAGAAACGACGATTGAATTTCCTACACCTCCGATTTCTTGATGATCTGAATAACGTCTTAACTGAAGTTTTTGTACAATGTTTTCAGTTGCAAGACTCAACTGGGACGCAGGATCTAGTAACACTCTAGCCCAGTGTAGAACTCCATTTGAATCGAAAACCTTGATTATCGCTGTCTGTAGTAATACCGTAGCAGGAACCTTTCGAGAGCGACCGACGAGAGAGGTAGAGATTAGACTGGAAGCTATGGCTGTTGGTGATTGGGATTCTGCAGGCAAAATCGGCGGGGGGTCCGAGCGAGATTGAATCGATGAACTGGCTTGGTTATTCTGAGCAATTGTATTAGAAGAATTCGACGAAGTTACTTTCAACTGAGAGCGATCATTAGGTTGGTGGAGCATTGTGTGGTGCCTTTGGTTGCACACTCTGCATGTACTGGATGAGCAATTGCGCAAAAGGTGGGACGAGGAAAAGCAATTGATGCAAAGATTTTTTCTTTTTACATGCTCGAATCTCTGAGCAACTGACAGTTTTTGAAATATTTCGCATTTAAATGCTGAATGTGAAGGTTTCGAGCAAAATGGACACGTTGTGGATGATGAATTAGTAATGGTGTGGACTGTATTAAATTTTATTTTTTGATGTCGTGGTGTTTCGGGTTTTCCATGGTCAGGCGAGCGAAACTTCGATGGTGCTAACGACTGAAGCACCGTGAGGTGTGTTCGGAGGAATGCGATAACATCTTGGTATTTGGGAACATCGGTTGACTTATGATATGTCTCCCACTGCTTTAAAGTGGACGAATCTAAGCGACTGCAAATCATATGCGCGAGTAAAACACTCCAACCGTCCGTTGAGATGTCCATCTTATCTATCATGCACAGGTTCCTTTCGAAATCATCCACTAGGCTGATGAGAGCCTCATAAGACTCCCGTTTCATAGAATCTATAGCAAACAGTGCATCGATGAACGTTTTGACCACGAGCTTCTTATTGTCAAACCGTCTTTCCAACAGGTTCCAGGCAACGGAGTAATTTACAGCGGTGAGCTCGACTGATTCGATTACCTTCCGTGCATTCTTTGAAAGCGATGCTACCAAATATGAGAATTTATCGATTTGGGATAGTTGTGAGTTTGATTCAATTAGCGATTTGAATGTATCCCGGAAAGTAATCCATTCGGACACTGTTCCGTCGAAGGTGGGAAGTTTTACTTCAGGAAGTTTGATTCGCGAAAAGGAGCTTTCGTTAGTCGACATTTGATTCACAGACGTAGATGGAATTGCTAAAGGCAGCATAAAGTTCGATTTTCGAAGCTCGTTGGTAAGAAAACTACAAACCATTATAAAGTCTCTTTCAAACCCTTGACGAACAAGACGATTGGCTTCCTCCGTGACTCGCTGTCCTTCTTCGTCCGTCTCGAGAATTTTAACATCATCATTTTTAATCTCAATCTGAAGACGATTCGCCTGAAAATCTTTATATAAACCTTCTACTCGTTGCTTCCATCCCTCGAGGTGTCCTTTATCACGATCCTCATTGTAATTTTCAACAAAATGTTTCAAATTAGCCATGCTGTCTAAATAAAACCTTTCTTGGCGAACTAATGTTCGTAGCTCAGGCATCCTTTTATTACAACACCTTTGCTGTGCTCAAATTAATCAATTTTTCTCAGTAATGCACTCAATGCAACAAACCTACTCGGGATGAAAGCACGTGGAGCAATCGACAATGTATCAAGACACTCAGTTACAATAGCAAATCCCACACATGGAATTTTGTTTGTTCAATTGATCTCACTCACATGTGGTACTTACAATTGCTCGCAAACAATACCGTTGTCTTACTGCTTGTGTGCGATAATCTATTGTCACTTGATCGCAACGCAGATCCCCGCCAAGCCAAGCCTGTCTGGTGTACCGATGAACGATGACCACGTTGATAACACGTTCGCGAATTCCTTCGAAGATCCTTATGATTTACTAACGAGAACTGATTTAGTTGATGCGGTCTTTCGTGCACCTTTTAACTGCTGACACAGTCCGATTAGCAGTGAACACGTTTAAGTTTTTTTTTACAATCGGTATGGCACCGGCGACGGTATTGTGTACAACGAAATAGTTCACTTTCCACTCATGGGAATCGTTCCGCGAAACACTGGCTCAATTTTAATCAGCGGTTTACACTCTCGAAACGCGTCTGATCCGGCTCGAAGGACCAAAATGTTAGCACGGCGAACTTGGAAAATGAGGGAATGTGATTCGATTAGAATTCTACGAAATTTGATGCAACAGTTTATTGACCCGAATGTCGATATAAGTATAACGCGGTGTTCACTTCATAGCAAGTTTATTCTAACTGATCTGATACTCGTTAACACATAGGTTTATATGGGAATTCAGTATAAAGGAATCGGCAAAAGGCCTATCCGAAATTGGATTCTTTCGCTATCGTGAGATAGTGATAAGAGAGATCGTGTTATTGAGATTATTCCAATGAGTAGAAATAGGATAGACATATCTACTATCAATTTAGTACAATTCATCGAGCTTAAATCTAGGGTGGCTCCAACACCGACCAAGCGAACAAACGAGCCAAATAATGCAAGCAGAACCAAGACCATCCGTCAATCTCAAACTCAGGGATCACAAAATGCGCAAGCTAAACTAAGTTTTATCTGTATAAATTTTTATTGAAAATGACCACCTTTTTCCATTGGTGCACGTCTCATGCATGACGCCACCACATATCACATGCAAGCTTGTAGTTCCCTTCAAATCTTTTGTTATGTCGAATTTCTCCACTGCTCCAGATTCCGAAGCTCGTGGTTTCAAGTTGGCAGGCTACGATACCACGCGGTAAAATCGTAATGATGTAGCAGTACTATCAAAATGGTGGTCTTTTGTCGTCCTACTGACGCCACTATTGTTCGAACCGACGCGATGCCAAGCTGAATAGGTCACTCTTTGTCGAATGATCGCCCAACGGTCCACCGGTTTAAACGATCCGGCACGAAGGACCAAAATGTTAATGTTCTCACTGAGACCGTTGGCGAAAACCTTAATGACACTAGATCAATCTAAAAACTGACTTCGAATTTCAAACTCAACCAACTATATTTCAGAGCTCACTAATTTATTCTAATAGCTCTGTTCAGTGATGTCACGTGCAGTAGCTAATGATAACTGAAATTGGCCTCGTATTGAATGCGATACGATGGTACCAGTGGTGAATATATCTATAACGAACGATCCCGAAAGGTAGTCGATCTTGCCTAGTACTACCTGGTTATCAGTGCAATGAAACGTATGTATTATTTAATTAAGCGTGAACGAGACCGGGTTGTGGATCACATTTTGTGTTGCCAGACGGGAGGGCTTATCAGAGCGTTAACACCGGAGATGTGCGTTAAATGTATAGTGATTTGACATGAGCTGTGACATAACGCGAATGAAATCACGACTCACGTTCATTCCCTTGAATTCCGTCCAGATAAAGACCGTCCAGATAGTGTTCCCGTTTTTTTCCCAGGAAATATGGGAGATACTTTCCTGGCTTCATTGCCCGGAGAGCTTCTATTGAACTTAGACTGTCCGTGACAACGAAGTAATGGTCTTTGGGCAAGGTTTCAATGATCTCAAGGATGTACTGAGTAGTAACTAGTTCTGCGACGTAAACTGAAGCCGGATCACTGAGTTTGTACGAAGCGGTGATGTTCTGATTGAAGATGCCGAAGCCTGTGAACCTGTCGATGTTTGATCCGTCAGTGTAAAACACCTTTTCACAGTTGACTATTCTAAATTAATTATAAAAAATATTTGGGGCCACTTGAGGGCGTACGTGATCCGCAATTCCACAAATCTCTTTCTTCATGGATGTGTCGAAAAACACAGCAGAATCAAAAGTATCCAAGAAATGAGCACGGCTGGAAACAAACGAAGAAGGATTAATATTCTGAACCATGTGATCAAAATACAAGGACAAAAAACGGGTTTGAGAGTTAAGCTCAACTAACCTTTCGAAGTTTTCAATCACCAGAGGATTCAAAATGTCGCATCGAATGAGCAAACGATATGTGAGATCCCAGAACCGGTTTTTCAATGGAAGAACGCCCGCCAGCTCTTCGAGGCTCATCGTATGAGTCGATTGCATCCAACCCAAGGCAATACGTAAACAACGATACTGAATTCTTTTCAGCTTGATGAAATTAGTGTTCGCCACGGATCGGAAACAGAAGCATCCGTATTCCATCACGGCCAATATCGTTGTTTGATACAACCTGATCAGGTCACCTGGGTGGGCACCCCACCATGATCCGGTTATTGTACGAAGAAAGTTGATTCTCTGCTGGCATTTTATCGTGAATACGACTTACTTTACTATGGGGTGCCTTATCAAAATTTACCCTCTGAGAGAGTGATAAGTTTTTGATAGTGAATATCTATATCTGTATCTAACGAATCAACATAATTTTTACTACATGCCAACGAAAATATGATCACAATTTTATGATAAAATTTTCAGGTTTGTGACATAATCTCAAATAATTCAAAATTAAACTTTTCTGAAATGTTTGGTATAAACGAGTATCAAAGAGGATAATTCATAAGGCGCATTTGCCTTTCTCGTATTTTAAAGCTCATAGCTCAGTGATCTGTGAAAGGATTTATATAATCTAACTACCAATAGAATCGAAATTTTTCAACTTAAACGAGTATAGCAAAAGCATTGAAGTATTTCAATAGTACACTATTGAAAAACCTGTCTCATTTGATCCATGTCAACACCAGCCAATCAGAACGCGTTTTGAGGAAGAGAACAAAATATCTGCTGCTGTACAACAAATCGTTCGAGGAAAATGTTCTGAACAGTGTTTAATATCGTTGTGAGTTCCACAATTTGGTCCTTCTGAAAGGCAGGAATGAATCCCGTACAGCACCCTGATAGCTTCTTTCAATGAAATGCAAACTCGAAATTTTATTTATTTATTTTATTTATTTATTTCGTCAAGCAAATGTAGACTACATATAAATTGTTTACAATGTTCACTTACATACTACGCATTATTTCTACGACAAAGCTGAGATTTGATTTGATTTTTTGACATAGTAAGGTCAAGATGTTCGCAGTATTGATTGTAATGGCGCATTATTCGATTGACTGTATTTGCATAATTTGCATAATTTGTTCTAGTGTTTCTTTCTAAAAATAATTTCCTGGTTCGTAATTGACGGCTAGGTGTATAAAAATTTAGTTGCGATAATAAAGAAGATGATTGAATGCGTTGAGAAATAATGTCGCTGATAAAATAAAGCATTGCAAGGTCGCGGCGTTCTTTAAGTGTTTGTATATTGATGAGCATGCAGCGTGCTTCATATGATGATAGAGGAAATGCTGTCCAGTTTAATTTACGAAGTGCATATAAAAGAAATTATTTTTGAATAAATTCGATGCGTTCTTCGTGAATAATATTGTATGGATTCCATACTAGGCTGCAATATTCTAAAATAGGTCTGACATATGTAGTGTATAATAATTTTATTGTGTATGGTTCCTGAAAGTTATGACTGAAGCGTTTAATAAAGCCCAGCATGCTATTTGCTTTATTGATTATGGTATTGTAGTGTTCCACAAAAGTGAGCTTGGAGTCTAAGATTACGCCTGAATCTCTTACAATTTTACATTTTTCTACAAGTTTATTTCCTAGATGTATGTTTGTGGGTATAGTTTCATTTTTCCTACTGAAAGTTATTGAGTTACATTTTTTTACATTAAGTTGGAGTAGACTTTTGCAGCACCAAATGTAGAATAGATTGATTTCGTTCTGGAATATTACAGCGTCGTTGATATTTTTTATTTCCATGAAGAGTTTCATGTCGTCTGCATATAAAAGCACTTTCAGATTTTTGAGTATGAAGGAAATGTCGTGTATATGTAAAATGAAAAGGAGAGGCCCTAAGTGAGAACCCTAAGGTACGCCAGATATTACATCAATTGGTTCAGACAGAATGTTTTGGAAGCGGACTACCTGTACACGATTCGTTAAGTATGATTTGAGCCTGAAATAATCGACATTAAAAATCTGTATGCGGCTATTTTTATAGCCGTTAGGACCGCCCATTAGTGAAAAAGCTACAAACGAAATCACATAAAAAGAAACCTCTTAACAAAAATTGAATCAGTTTGGATTCTATCGCCACTGCGAGCAGATGTGCTTTGTGTCGTCTGCACAGCTAGTTTCACTTTCGAAAAGAGCGATTACGTCACAGCTGCCAGTCATTAGCATTGGGGAAAAACAACGGTGGAGAGCATTACACAAAATCAGCCGTTCTAATGGCTCAAAAGTTTTCTAAAGAACTATTAGGATTTGTTGTTCGCAAATCGAAGGTAAATATCCTCAGTTTAGTGCAAATCAAGAACAGTTTGATTAGATTTGTGCATTTTTCGCTGTATGAAATTCACAGTAATCGAGATCAAGTGAAGCCTTCTTTGTTTTTGCGAAAAATGTGAAAAAGGGGAATGCTTGCATAATTCATACAATTGATATTCGGAAGTGTTAAGGAACATGTCAGTTGTTTTCGTATTCACGACATCCAGTTATGTCTCTGACATTACCCACCCGCCTTTTTGTTTCAGATACCTAATGTGACACCCCCAGGTGCCTTTGAAGTCGAACCAGACCCCGAGACATTTAAATGTGAAGACCTGAGCTATGGTTTCACACCTTAGTTGAAGCTGTAATTGTGCTGGTTCTCGCTTCCTCGAAAATACAACCAGCTCAGTTTTCTCCGTAGAGAACTCGATACCCATCTGAAGAGCCCATGATGACAAGTTGTCGAGAGTATCTTGTAATGATCTTTGGAGATCGGCAGCTTTGGGTCCTATAATAGACACAACGCTGTCGTCGGCAAGTTGTCTTAGCGTGCAAGATGTGTTGATACATTCATCGATATTACTTACGTAAAAATTTTAAAAAAGGGGGCTTAAGCATGAGCCCTGAGGAAGACCCATGTAACTGAATCGTATTGTCGACAAATTACCATGCGTGAAGTACATGTGTTTCTCAGACAATAGATTATGTAAAAAGTTGTTCAAAACTGGCGAAAGACCGTGCTTATGCAGCTTCTCAAATAGGATAATAACTATTAACATAGAAACTGAATCAGAAGCCCCCTTAATGTCTAGGAAAACTGACGCCATTTGTTCTTTACGAGCAAATGCCATTTGAATTTCTGTTGAGAGCAACGCAAGACAATCGTTCGTTCCTTTGCCCCTGCGAAAACCAAATTGTGTATCTGAAAGTAAGCCATTAGTTTCGACCCAATTGTCTAGACGATAATGAATCATTTTTTCGAACAACTTGCGGATACAGGAAAGCATAGCAATCGGCCGATACGAATTGTGATCGGAGGCTGGTTTCCTTGGTTTTTGAATGGCGATAACTCTTACTTGTCTCCAGTCGTGTGGGACAATATTACCCGTGAGGAACTTGTTGAAAAAATTCAGCAAGCGCCTTTTGATGGGGTCAGGCAGATTTTTCAACAAGTTGAATTTTATTCTGTCTAATCCCGGGGCTTTATTATTACATGACAAAAGTGCAAGTTTAAGCTCTACCATCAAAAACGGTGTTTCGTTTGTATTTGGTGTTGCGGCGCGGGTGATCTTCTGTTCCGGAACAGAGTCTGGGCTTACCTTTTTAGCGAAATCGAATATCCAGCGGTTTTTAATATTCCTCGCTTTGATTCGTGGTGTTATGATTGCGCCTTCGTCGGGCTGTGTTCCAAAGAGTTCTCATAGATGTTTCTTTCGTTAAACCGTCTATAAACCGACGCCAGTAATCGCGATTCTTGGCTCTAATCAAGTTCTTAGTTTTCACGTATAACGCCGCGTAATGCCGGTAATTATCAGGGGGCAATTTGCAGTCAACTGCTTCAAATATGTTTTAACTGTTGGCGTGAAAGCAATTAAAATGCTTCTAACAGGGTCTGAAATATTGAAAGTTGTAAAAATCCAGTCCTCAACATCAGAGAACTTGATACGTCCAGCACCTAGTTGTTTCTCTGGTAGATTTTCTGGGACGTTTGGGGATTTTGTAGTCCCGGGAAGTCGTGGGAATTCCATCTCGGAATTGAGTTTTCCTTACCGCAAGAGCCATCTGCATAGAACCTCCCCGCATTTAGCACAACGTGGCTTATATCTGCAATGGGTAGCCGTATGCCCCAATTGTTTGCAATTAGTACAATCCATTACTCGAGGTACAAAAAGACTATTAGGAAGACGAACCCGGTCCAAGAGGATGAAGATAGGCAAAGCCGATCCGGCGAAGGTCACACGATAAGAGTCTGATTGGGGATAAGACTGTGTTCCATCCCCTGCGATCGATACTGAATGCAATCGCTTGCAGTCCAGTATCTTGACGTTCTTAAGTGAGGGGTCCTTAAAACAACCCGAACCGTACTAAGGAATGTCCTCGCAAGTCAAACTCGAATCGGTGACCACACCGTCGATTTCGACTTCGCGAGCTGGCACGTAGACGCGGTACTCCAGCGTAAAAGGATCCTTTTGAACAAGCTCATTAGCCTGTTTTGAGCTGGTAAACAAGACCCTGAGCTTGTCTGGCCGTATTCTATCAATACTTTTGATGGTATTATATTGCGATGTCAGGTCCCGCGTTATTTTTAAAATATTTAATTTTTTTTTCTTTCGATTTGGTCCGGAAATAGACCGCGTAAGGCCCGGCCGGTAGTGCGAGCCCATCCGGATAGATCTTTATGCGAGACTTTTTACAGTCAAGGGAAGTCTCCATTTGATCATCGTTAACGGGGGGGGTCAGGATTTAAATTAAACATGTTGCGGAGCTACCTCCGCGCAGAAATAAATGAATCGGGGAGAAATAGAACAGTCGAATGCAGGAAGGAAAAAAACTAAATAATGATACTTAACTTAAATCCAACGGGGGCCACCAAAGTCCAGCCCTCGTCGATCGGCGTATCGCCGCTTCGATGGTGTGCAAAAAACTTCCGAGAGGAAAAAGCACACTCTTTTGTAATCCGCACAGTGATACCACATACACCGCTGGACCTGTTTTGATCGATCAAACAATCACAAGCTAACGGTACTGTTTCGATTGTCCGCTCACAACAATGCAGTGCTTCAGTGTATACTGTGCATAAAACCTATCACAGGAAAAGGCACTATTATCTATTACACAATAGCGATCTAGTTTTGATCGTCCGGTCACTTTATCACACACGGCACTGGTTTTCAACGCTTTCGCAGTAAACACAAAGCACGTCCGTTCACTCGGAAGGTTGAAACGGCAATGAAGGTAAATTCAATTATGTAGTATGCGAAACTGATACGGCAAGGTCAGTTCTTGTAGGCGGCAGTAGTGTGAAATTGGCACTCGATGATCCGTTGCTGAGTACGGTTGTACAGCTTGCATGAGCGTTGGTGGAGATCACAGTAGCGGTGGTGGCGGTTGGTGGTGGATGTGGAACAGTGCGGAAATGATAACCGGTGAGGTGACGGTTGACGGCGGATACGTAGTGGTAATGTTGTGGTGGCTTGTGGAGAATATCAGTGGTGGAATGCTTACAATGTTGGTACAGATAGCAGAAAGTGCCAGTGTTGAAGCTGTAGCATTTTGCTGTAGCGGTGGGGCTGTATCGACATTGCAAGTATTGACGGTGGTTATGAGCGACGATGATTGAGCAGAGGTAGTATTTGTCGGAATTTCGGTTTCGTTCGTGTCTGGCATGAGCGGAACTATAGTATTCGAAGAAGATTGAATACGTACTGGAACGTCAACTCTCGGAATTTTATCAGGTTGCGCTACCGATGGTCTACTAGTGCTGCTGGTCCGCGGCCGTTTGTTGTTGTCCTCGAGTATTGATTCAAAGAGGTTCGTGAGATCGAGATAAAGGTCGTCAAGTTTTTCAAAGAAACGTATACCATCGTGATGCGATTACAAAGAATGACATATATAGATGCATGATTTTACCAATATAATACATATGTAGGCAATCGACCCGATTAATTCAAATGGAATTGACATTTTTAACTTATTTTTACTAATCACCATGTATCCCTCTAAACCTGAAGTTGGATCTTACTAAAAAGCAAAATGTTTTATAGGATCTTAAAACCTTTCATTTGAATCTTACATGGATCATCTACGACAAAAATAAGTTAGATTATTTTAATTTCGTTTCACATATCATTCTGTAGTTCCGGAACCAGAAGTCGGATCCAAATGTAATTCAGGAATCTTGTTTGGGAGCACACGACTTTTCATATGAATCTGAGTTTGTAGAAAACGGTTGACACATTTCCGATAAAATTGAGTGAAATTATTTGTCACACACGCATTTGCTGATCTCAATGAACTGATTCGGATGGTATATGGGTGCTATGTTCTTCCAACATTTATTGCTGCCAGTAGTTTAAATCAATATAATTAAGGAATTGCTTTCAACTCGAAATTGCTGCCATTATCTGGTTTACATATGTAATATTCGAACGATTATGTTGCCAAATACGAACCGTGCTAAAATCGGTTCGAGACAAAATGTTATGAAAAAGGATGTTGTACACAGCATTTTTGGTATTTAGAAACAGTTGTATACATAATCGTGTTTGACGTTACTCCCAAGCATTGCTTTTTAATACAGCGCTCAAAACTCCTACTACTGGAATAAGGCTTACACAAAAATATCGATACCTCCGTTAAAAATGGACGGATGTTAACAATCTATGGCTTGTTGGTTAGCTATTACCGTGCGAAATCTAAGTCGAAAACATATTCTGTTTTCAAGGTCAATTGTGAGAAATATTGTCAAAAACTGAAAATTGTGACATATACTTCGAATAATTCAAAAAGTAAACATCCGATTTCAAAACCATTCAATGCCGTTCAAAGTGACGGGAAGACCTTTCATTTGCGTTTATTTTGATCAAAATCGGTCCAGCCATCTCTAAGATCTCATCCTCTTTGTTAACAACACACATACATACACACAAACACACACACACAAACACACACACACACACACACAAACACACACACACACACAAACACACACACACACACACACACAAACACACACACACACACACACACACACACACACACACACACACACACACACACACACACACAAACACACACACACACACACACACACACACACACACACACACACACACACACACACACACACACACACACAAACACACACACACAAGGACATTTGCTCAGTTCGTCTGGCTGTATCGATTGGTATATGATACTCGGCCCTCTGGGTCTCGAAAATTTTTTCTAAAGTTTGAACGAATTCGATACCTAATTTTTATATATATTCGGGGGGTGATAGCATAAAAATGTGGCATCAATCGGAACGCTATCTGTCACTGCGCACCAACGCTACAAGCAACGCCGAAGCAAAAAGCACGCGGTAGTTTTTACTGTCAGAGAGACAATCTGCAATCGCTTCACAAAACGTACTTCTTTTGCTTTTGTGTCTCTACGATTGCGCCACATGATAAAGGCACTATCTGAAGTTGTACAAATACCCCCAGTTGTTAAGAATAAATTTTAGTCTTAAACCACACCTGAAGATAACTCATTTCTGCCGTAAACCTGCTAAAGTGGTGAACCCGACGTGATCGTTAGAAAAAAGTTTTTAGGAGTTTCGTATTCTGTTGAACGCGTTCGAAGTAAAACCGGTCCTTGAAGCTGTAGTGAAATGCCTGATTCTGATAAGTACGAATAGAAACCCGCTGGTGGCATGCAGCTGGAATCAATTAGTTCACCACGTCTCCCTTCGCCGAATATGAGCGAATCTAATATTGAATCATACTCTATGTCGCTGGAGTTCTGGTTCGCTGCAACTGGCATCGGTGGCGCCGTTCATGATACACGAAAATTTAACATTTTGATGGCACAGGTTACCCCGATCAGGCTGACAGAATTGTGATCGATTATTGACGGTGTGCCGACCAGTGAAAAATACACGTACGTAAAACGAAAACTCATTGACCATTTCGCTGACAGTCAGTAGCGCCGTTTGCAGCATGTTTTGTCAGATATGCCGCTCGGAGACATGAAACCCAGCAAACAATTCAATGATATGAGACGTGTCGCAGGTGATTCACTTATTGAAAATGTGTTACTCGACATGTGGGCATCAAGACTGCCCCCTTACACCCAAGTAGCTGTGATCGCATCAAAAGGAGATGCTGCTGAAAGAACGACAATCGCCGATGCTTTTGTCGAATCAAAAGCCTCCAACGAGAAATCGCGAAACTGTCGAGCAAGCTAGAGGAGGTACTCTCATCGCGTAGCGATAGCACTTTTCGTGGCCGTGCGCGCTCCCACTCGCGCAACGGTAAGAGGGGATGGACGTACCGTGACAAAACACCACAAGACAAACAATGTTGGTATCATCGTGTTTTTGGAAATGAAGCGCATCGATGTCGAATGCCGTGTTTGTTCAGTCAGTCATCTGCAGGCGAACCTTGTAATGCAAACACAATCTTTCGCCTAAGAATCTCGGATACTAACCCAAACATGAAGCCAACGTGTCCGTGATTCCGAAAGGTTCCAATTCAAGTAGGATGAAACCAATCGCATTGAAACTGTTCGCCGCCAATGAAACACCTATCAATGTGTATTTGAATTTGAGCACCTGATGAAGCTTGCCATCTGCAGATCGTCCAGTAGCAACTGGGCCAGTCCGCTTCACATGGTCAAGAAAGTCGACGTTTCATGGCGTCCGTGTGGAGACTATCGTGCTCTAAATGCTCAGACCATTCCGGATCGATATCCACTATCGTACCTTCAGGATTTCACAATGAATTTGTAAGGTAAAACTATTTTTTCGAAGGACCATTTGCAGAAGGCGTTTCACCAAGTGCCGATCCATCCTGAAGACATTCCCAAGACGGCTATTACGACGCCGTTTGGACTTTTTGAATTTTCATACATGACGTTTGGTTTACGAAACACGGCTCAGACGTTTCAAAGGCTGATTCATGAGGTCGTCCGCGGATTGGATTTCGTCTTTCCTTACATTGACGATTTATTCATCACCTCGTCATCACCTGAAGAACATCGCGACCATTTGCGTCATCTGTTTGAGCGGTTACAGCAGCACAATTTAGCAATCAATGTTGCAAAGTGTGAACTTGGCCGAGCAGAAATTGTCTTTCTGAGTCATTCTGTCAACGGAATCCGTCCTCTTCCCGAGTGAGTTAAAACGATCGAAAATTTTTCAAAACCATCAAAAGTTAAGGAGTTAAAAAGCTTTTTGGCAATGATCAACTTTTATCGACGATTCGTGCAAATGCTATTGAATCCCAAATACCCTTATTAGCGATAACTCCTGGTAACAAACACAACGACTGAACCGCTTTGACCTGGACTGACGACACCACAGCAGCATTTGAACGATGCAAACAACAGCTGGCGAGCGCAGTTTTGCTAGCACATCCAGCAAAATCGGCTGAGCTTTCGACAAAGCATCTAATCGTCAAGCACGCCAACTGGACTACATCGGTCAAATAACAACAGATATTCGTCACATTAATGGCAAGGAGAACATCGTAGCAGATTTATTATCCCGAATCACTGCAGTCCGTGCCATCCCAACCACTGATGCTAACAATCAGCAAACCGATGAGGAGCTACAGAACATTATTAACGGTAAATCAAAAACTTCGTTGAAGATGTTACTTTATACTATTCCAGGCAGTTCAAAGCAAGTGAATTGTGATTGCTCCGGTCAACAGATTCGACCGTTTATCACAAAACCATTGCGCAAGGATGTACTACAAGCGACGCACAATCTCTCTCACCCCGGTACACGTTCTACAGCCAAATTGATGAGTCAACGATTCGTTTCGCCAAACATCAGGAGAGACAGCATCGCTTTCGCCAAGAATTGTCTACAGTGTCAATGGTCTAAGGTAGCACGCTACACTCAATCACCCGTTAACCGTTACTCCGCATCAGACGATTGTTTTTCGCACATTAATATCGACATTGTGGGACCGTTTCAACCAAGCAATGGCAACCGTTACTGCTTGACAATCATCGCCCGGTTCTCTCGATGGCCGAAGGCCATCCCTTTTTCTGACATGACTTCCACAACATTCGCTCATGCACTTTGCCATGATTTTCTGCGCTCAGGATTATCGTATCGAACCCACTTTTCATCACCGGTTACGATTCGATGTAAAAACCCCTTACAATTTTGTCTTTGAAGCAGTTGCTCACATACAAATAGACGGCGATCGATGTCCCTCGGTTTCAACTCGTACGGCACTAAGTTTCCTTTCTTCTGAAACATGCCCAGGGCCTTGAGACGTTTTGAAATGGCTCGCTGAATCATTCCCAACGATTCGGCAAGCTCTTCTTGGGTTTGGCACGAATCTTCATCAAGCAATGCTTCTAGTTTTTCATTTTTGAAGGTTTTTTCTCTTCCACCACCATGTTTGTCTTCGATATCGAAATCACCATTTTTAAAACGTTGAAACCACTCCCGACACGTTGTTTTACTCAGAGCAGCATCACCGTAAGTTTCTAAGAGCATTCGATACGCTTCAGCTGCATTTTTTCGAATTGTAACAGAAAAGTAAAATTTCCCGCAAATGGCGAGAATTGGGCACATAAACAGAAATTTTCGAGCTCAAAACCCCGACGAAATCTTCGATTGAGCGACACTGAGGCAGATTTGTCGGATTGTGGTTTTTGGGTACAAATGAGATCAAATGGGTATTCAGGAACGATTGTTTTTTTGGCGTAATGCGATGACGCTTTATCCGGGAAAAACACGTATTGTCCATCAGCATGATGTTTTTGAAGAAACGGGTTTAAAATTTTCTTTAAACATTCGTTCTGGTACACATCTTGATTGATTGCCAAACCAGAGGGCTTGAACCATGGCTTAGAAATACCTTTCTCGGAAATGGCAGTGTACAGCATCACTTACTGTTCAAACTTATGTTTAAACTCATATTTTATGTTCGGAGGTGCAATAGAACTATCCGTTCAATAGTATCGATCGTTTCCGGGAATCTGCGTCTTCGAAAGAGGAAAATAACTTTCGTCGTCCAAAACAAAACTTTTTCCGAAATAATTTTTAATCGACCAGCGGCATCGGGACTTAAGCGTTGAAATCTGTGCGTCAGTATATTCCGGGGCTCGTGTCTTCTTTCCGCACTTTATCCTGACTGTTGTTTCTTTTTCGTTCCTTAATTAAAACAGAGGAATGACGACTTTCATCCTTGATTGTTTGTCTTAGCTTGATTTTATTGAAATGTTTCCAACTTAAACTAACCTATTGCCTGTCCTACGATATACATAAAGGTGGGAGGAGCCAGTTACAATTCTTTCGCTAAATAAATTGTTAGCGGGAGAGAGGAGAAAGAGAGAGAATATCGATTGGTGTATCAATGCAAAAGAAGGAGATTGGACCTATAGCGCATTACGCAAGGGAAAGAATGTCGCATCGGCGGATAATGTGGGAAGCTTGCTTAGCTCGCGGTGTGCAGCATATGTTGCAACACGGCCGACTAGCATGGGAACTTAGTGTGAAACAGATGGTTGGCTCTTGTGAAATGTAACGATCGTCAAGTGTTTTTACAACCTGTTACTAATTTGGAAGCATGGTACTTGAAGGGTAAAGGATGTAAGGACTGGTGTTTGGGATTTTAGTGCATGTTCGGTTTTAGTTTATGATATGTGATCGGAGAAAGGTTGGTTAGAGATCGTGTGAATGCTGGAATGTGGGAAACTATTTCGTTTGGGTTAGTCGGGTCAATATTATCATGCTACATCACCCTCCTTTTGGTTGAATGATGTAACGTAGTGTAATCATTCAAATGTAATCGAACTGGCTCCCTAACATTATTAATGGATAGTAAATGTTGAAGTGTTTTGTGTATCTGCTGTATATAATCTACTGTATGTGTGGTTTAATTGGGATTGTATGTGTGTCATTAAAATGTATATAAAAATTTGGATTTTGTTTTTATTCAACCCTTTACAAGTCTGTTTTTGTGTACTATCATTCGTTGCTTTGTTATGTTCTTTTCGATTTCGCAATTTACATCTAAAAATTTTATTATGGTGTACGGTCCAATATAAAATGAATCAAGTTTCTTTATTTCGTTTTGTAAATTCACTTTTTCGCCTAGTTGTACTTCTAGTGGGTTTATACGGATATTTGAGTTTTTGCATCTGGTGATTTACTTTCACTTAATCTTTGTTTTGCTATTGCGTTAGATTTTCCAGTTTGTATTTGAGTTCGTTGCTGTAAAGATCGAAATTGTAAATGGGGTTCGTTATCTTTGGGTAATTTTCTTGTGGTAATTTTGCTTTAATTCCAAAGACTAATTCGTATTGTGTAAATTGATGTTCCGAATGTGGTGTGGTGTTGTAAGTAAATGCGTAATATGGTAACCAGTCATCCCAGTCTGATTGGTGTTCATTGACGAAGGATTGCAGATACTCATTTAGGCATCTGTGATTTCTCTCCAATGACCCAATAGTCTGCGGATGATAGTCTGTTGCAAAATTTTGTTTGATTTGTAAGTATTTGCATACTCTCTCAAGTACTTCATTTTGGTACTCGGTTCCTTGATCGAATTTAAATTAAAAATTTTTCCATATATTAGTATGAATTTTTCTACTAAGTTTTGCCTTTCTCATATAGAAAGGTTATGCAATCACTTGAAAAACCGACCAGTGAAAATGAAATGAAAGTGTCATATACCATTCGACTCAGTTCATCGAGCTGAGCAATGTCTGTGTGTGTGTGTGTGTATGTGTCAAATAATCTTACTAGGTTTTCTCGGAGATGGTTGAACCGATTATGACACGCTAGGATTCAAATGAAAGGTCTCGTGGTCCCATACGAAATTCCTGAATTTCATCCGGATCCGACTTCCGGTTCCGGAATTATAGGGTAAAGTGTGTTCAATATTGTACACCGTCACTTAAATCGGCGAAACAAAATACGTAAAAAATTTTCTGAACTGCTCTCAAAACTACACAAATCGATAGTCATTATCAGTAGGCAACTAAACAAACCGATTTCGGCTATCCTGGTTCCCGGAATCCGGTTCCGGAAGTACCGGAAACAGTGGTCATATATACCAACATGGATCTCACTCACTTTTATCAGTGATGGTTTAACCGATTTCCACAAACTTAGATTCAAATGAAAGGTCTTCCGGGTTATACGGAATTCCTGAATTTCATCCGGATCCGACTTCCGGTTTCGGAATTATAGGGTAAAGTGTGTTCAATATTGTACACCGTCACTTAAACCGTCGAAACAAAACACGTAAAAAAATTTTCTAAACTGGTCTCAAAACTACACAAATCGATAGTCATTATCATAAGGCAACTAAACAAACCGATTCCGGCTATCCTGGTTCCCGGTATCCGGTTCCGGAAGTACCGGAAATAGTGGTCATATATACCAAAATGGATCTCACTCACTTTTCTCAGCGATGGTGTGACCAATTTCCACAAACTCAGATTCAAATGAATGGTCTTCCGGTCCCGTACAGAATTCCTGAATTTTATCGGGATCCGACTTCCGGTTCCGGAATTATAGGGTAAAGTGTGTTCAATATTGTACACCGTCACTTAAACCGGCGGAACAAAAAACGTAAAAAAATTCTAAACTGGTCTCAAAACTACACAAATCGATAGTCATTATCATAAGGCAACTAAACAAACCGATTCTGGCTATCCTGGTTCCCGGTATCCGGTTCCGGAAGTACCGGAAATAGTGGTGTCATATATACCAAAATGGATCTCACTCACTTTTCTCAGCGATGGTTTGACCGATTTCCACAAACTCAGATTCAAATGAAAGGTCTGCAGGACCCATACGGAATTCCTGAATTTCATCCGGATCCGACTTCCGGTTCCGGAATTATATCCGACTTCCTGGTCTCAAAACTACACAAATCGATAGTCATTATCATAAGGCAACTAAACAATCCGATTCCGGCTATCCTGGTTCCCGGTATCCGGTTCCGGAAGTACCGGAAATAGTGGTCATATACACCAAAATGGATCTCACTCACTTTTCTCAGCGATGGTGTGACCAATTTCCACAAACTTAGATTCATATGAAAGGTCTTCCGGTTGTAGCATGATAATATTGATAATTCAAGTACCATGCATCCAAATTAGTAATAGGTCGTAAAAACACTTGACGATCGTTACACTTCCCAAGAGCCAACCATTTGGTTCACATTAAGTTCCCATGCTAGCCGTCCGTGTTGCAACATATGCTGCACACGGCGAGCTAAGCAAAGTTCCCATGCTAGCCGTCCGTGTTGCAACATATGCTGCACACGGCGAGCTAAGCAAACTTCTCACACTATCCGCCGATGCGACATTTCTTTCCCTTGCGTAATGCGCTATAGGTTCAATCGCCTTCTTTTACATTGATGCACCAATCGATATTCTCTCGTTTTCCTCTCTCCCGCTAACAATTTATTTAATGAAAGAATTGTAACTGGCTCCTCCCACCTTTATGTACGTAGAACAGGCAGTAGGTTAGTTTAAGCTTAGAATTCCTCAATAAAGACAGACTTGGTAAAACAATCGACAAGGAAGGCTTACTACCTTCCGAAGTTCTTAATGAAGGAACAAAAAAGAAACGACACGGTTCCATACAGAATTCCTGAATTTTATCGGGATCCGACTTCCGGTTCCGGAATTATAGGGTAAAGTGTGTTCAATATTGTACACCGTCACTTAAACCGGCGAAACAAAAAACGTAAAAAAAATTCTAAACTGGTCTCAAAACTACACAAATCGATAGTCATTATCATAAGGCAACTAAACAAACCGATTCCGGCTATCCTGGTTCCCGGTATCCGGTTCCGGAAGTACCGGAAATAGTGGTGTCATATTCACCAAAATGGATCTCACTAACTTTTCTCAGCGATGGTTTGACCGATTTCCACAAACTCAGATTCATATGAAAGGTCTGCAGGACCCATACGGAATTCCTGAATTTCATCCGGATCCGACTTCCGGTTCCGGAATTATAGGGTAAAGTGTGCTCAATATTGTACACCGTCACTTAAACCGGCGAAACAAAAAACGTACAAAATTTTCCAAACTGGTCTCAAAACTACACAAATCGATAGTTCTTATCAGTAGGCAACTAAATAAACCGATTCCGGCTATCCTGGTTCCCGGTATCCGGTTCCGGAAGCACCGGAAATAGTGGTCATATATACCAAAATGGATCTCACTCACTTTTCTCAGCGATGGTTCGACCGATTTCCACAAACTTAGATTCAAATGAAAGGTCTTTCGGTCCCATATAGAACTCCTGAATTTCTTCCGGATCCGACTTTCGGTTCCGGAATTATAGGGTAAAGTGTGTTCAATATTGTACACCGTCACTTAAACCGGCGAAACAAAAAACGTAAAAATATGTCTAAACTGGTCTCAAAACTACACAAATCGATAGTCATTATCAGTAGGCAACTAAACAAACCGATTTCGGCTATCCTGGTTCCCGGTATCCGGTTCCGGAAGTACCGGAAATAGTGGTCATATATACCAAAATGGATCTCACTCACTTTTCTCAGCGATGGTTCGACCGATTTCCACAAACTTAGATTCAAATGAAAGGTCTTTCGGTCCCATATGGAACTCCTGAATTTCTTCCGGATCCGACTTTCGGTTCCGGAATTATAGGGTAAAGTGTGTTCAATATTGTACACCGTCACTTAAACCGGCGAAACAAAAAACGTAAAAAAATGTCTAAACTGGTCTCAAAACTACACAAATCGATAGTCATTATCAGTAGGCAACTAAACAAACCGATTTCGGCTATCCTGGTTCCCGGTATCCGGTTCCGGAACTACCGGAAATAGTGGTCATATATACCAAAATGGATCTCACTTACTTCTCTCAGCGATGGTTTGACCGATTTCCACAAACTCAGATTCAAATGAAAGGTCTTCCGGTCCCATACGGAATGCCTGAATTTCATCCGGATCCGACTTCCGGTTCCGGAATTATAGGGTAAAGTGTGTTCAATATTGTACACCGTCACTTAAACCGGCGAAACAAAACACGTAAAACAATTTCTAAACTGGTCTCAAAACTACACAAATCGATAGTCATTATCAGTAGGCAACTAAAAAAACCGATTCCGGCTATCCTGGTTCCCGGTATCCGGTTCCGGAAGTACCGGAAATAGTGGTCACATATACCAAAATGGATCTCACTCACTTTTCTCAGCGGTGGTTTTACCGATTTCCACAAACTTAGATTCAAATGAAAGGTCTTCCGATCCTTCACGAAATTCCTGAATTTCGTCCGGATCCGACTTCCGAATCCTGAGTTATAGGGTGCGTACTAGAAGAGTTTGTGTGTCATGTTAGTGGGTGGCCGTACGAACCGACTTCGATTATACCGATTCTCGGGTTCCGGTGCCTCGTTCTCGTAAGGGTGGCTTACGCAATCAAAGCACTGTTTTATTCTGTATGTTATGCATAAACAATCACTTGGTTTCTTTCAAAAATCGAAGAGAAATTTTTTGAATAGAATACCACAATATTATATGTACATGAGAAAAGCATCATTACACCACTAGGTGGATTAAAACAGGTTTTTAGCTATTGTGTTTGCTTCTTTGTTTTGGATGGGCATTATTGCAATGTATTTTGTTAGTTCACATTGTATGGTTATTGCATAGCGGTTGTTATTGTTGGATTTGGGTAATGGACCTATTGTATATATTGCTATTATTTCGAATGATTTTGACGGTGTGTTAGTTAATATTTGTTTTTCTTTAGTGTGTTTTAAATTTTTATTCCTCTTACACGACTCACAGGCCTATATGAATCGTGAAATAGTTCCTTTCATATCTTTAAAATTGTAATATTCTCTTATTTACATGCTGTCCTACATGCCCTCCCGTAGGGGTTTCATGGTAAATTTTTAAAAGATTCTGTATCTTGCCAGGTTCACTGATGAACTTGGGTGGATGATACATTATTATTTGAATGTTTTTATTCGTTTGTTGTACTAATGTTTTGAATATATTCATGGGTACCCTTTTAAATATTGCTTCTTCTGTCGATATTGCGACTTTATTTATTTTCATTTTTTATAATGTTGAAAGTATGAGTTGTGGAGCTCCTCCTTCATTTTCATATGTTGCTATTTGCTTTATTAATATTTTCATTTGCGCGTCTTTATATATGCTAATTATTATTATTATTTATTATTATTAGGTATGTATTTTCTACAGTAATTCCTAATTTGGGTAAGGTTCTCGTTTCAGTCGGGTTTTCGGTCGAATAAATAACAAGGTGATCAGTCTCTTTATCTTTTGTCGTTGGTAGCTTGTCTTTCACAGTTGTCGGTTTATTGCTAGAACTGTCGTTGTTAATATTGTTGTTATTATCAATATTATTATTTAATTTTGTCATGGCTCTTGTGTTGATTCTAAATACGTTGAGGGCTTTTAATTCATCGGAGGTTGTTATAATTCTGGATAAGGCATCCGCCGTAGTGTTGCTTTTTACATTAATACATTCTATGTTGAAATAAAATTCTTCTAAATCTAATCTCATTCTTGTTAGCTTAGAAGTAGGGTTTTTCATGTTAAATAGATATACTAGAGGTCTGTCTTGACCGTAAATTTTCTTCCGTATAGGTAAGGCTTAAAATAATTTATTTCCCAGTGTATTCCTGTCAGTTCCTTTAGTATTGTTGATTTATTCTTTTTTCCCGGGGTAAAACTTCTGCTTGCAAAAGCTATAGGTAAGTCGTTTCCGTTTCTGATTTGAGAAAGTACAGCTCCGCAATCTACGTCTGAAGCGTCGGTTGTGAGTATAGAGGGTAGTGTGAAGTCTGGGTATTGAAGTAATTTAGGTGACATTAGGTATAGTTTTAATGTGTTAAAAGCGTTTTGGCATTCATTAGTCCAAACGAATTGTTTGTTTTCCTTAAGGAGTTGATTAAGAGGGTATGCTATTGTTGCGAAATTTGGTACGAATTTACGGTAATAATTGCAGAAAGCTACAAATCGTCTAGTGTCGTCGCTGTTTTTCAGTTTAATTTTAGGTTGTATTTTCTAATTCTTTCGAAAACTTTTGTTAAATTTTGTAAATGGTGTTGGATGGAACATCCTATCACTATTATATCGTCAATGTAAACGAATGCGTGTTCTGGTGTAAGTCCAGCCAGAGAAATCGTCATCATTCTTTGGAAACTGTTTGGGCTAATATTTAGTCTGAGAGGTAAACGTGTGAATTGGCAGTGTCCACTTTGTGTTGAAAAGGCTGTAAATTTTCTTGAGTTATTTTCTAAAGGTATTTTGTGACATTAAATCTAGTATTAATCCTGACATTAAATCTAGTGTCGAAGAGTATTTTGCTCTACCAAGTTAATCCAAAATTGTATCAATTCTTTGTAAAGGAAATTTGTCTGCTAGTATTTTTTTGTTTAGTTGTCTAAAATCTACCACAAGTCTCCATTTTCTTTTTGCGTCGTTTGATTGTTTTGGTACTAGGAGAATAGGAGTATTGTAGGGTGATATAGAAGTTTCTATAATTTTGTCGTTCAGCATTTTATTGATTTGTATTTCTATTTCGTCGTGTTGTGAATGAATCATTTTGTAGTTAGGAATGTAGACTGGAACGTTATCGTTTAGGTTGATATTTTGGTTATAGAAGTTATTGGTCGTCAAGGGTTCTTCTGGGGTAGAGAATATATCTGTATATTTCAATATTAGAATCTTCAATTCCTTTTGTGGGTACGTAGGTATGTTGTTCATGTCTATTTCGTTCAATAGTTTATGGTTTCTTGTATTGTTCAGGGGGTTATTGTTTAATTTCATTATATTGTAATTCGCTAAGTGTTCCATTTCAGGTGTAAATTCTAAGTTGGATATATTAACAGGTGATTTTCTTGTGTTCATGATTTTTATATAAGGGTTTTGTGAGGATATGATAGCGTTTTTCTAATCACTTCGCTTCGTTGTGGAATAATATAGTTTCCATTTACTTTATCTTCTATTGGTATAGATACATTTATATTATTTATACTAAAATTTAATAACCAGTATTCATAATCCATCTGCCATTTGTGGGAGATGAAAAAGTCTCTGCCCAATATGCCGTCTGTTTGAATAAGAAAATCTGGTCCAACTAAATGAAAATGATGTCTAGTGGTTACATTATTTTCGAACATTAGTTCTGTTTCGGTCATTGCGGGAGTTTCTATTTCCCCATTCGTTATTCCAGTTAGTTTGGTTCTTACATTTCTATTCACAATTTGGTTAGGTATTATTCTATTTGCTTTAAAAATTGAAATATCTGCCCCGGAATCTATCAGTAATGTACAAATTGAGTTAGTCATTCGTACTCCGACCTTAATAAAGTTAGAAGCGCTTAGATTCAATGTCAAAACATTTGCCCACAAAAATGATTTTGCATCGGCTGGTTCTGCTGTTGCGATTGTTGCCGCTCGCTCGGTGCATTGACCGACGCAGCTGTTTGCATTTGCATTGGATGTATATACGGTATTGGCTCGGAGCCTGCTACAAAGACACTCTGCCGATTGTGCTGAAATCGACTTGACCCATATCGAGTTTGTTGAGGTTGGTAATGTCCACGGCCTCGGTTATTATTGTTATAGTATGAGTAATTTGAGCTGTTTGAGCGCTCAGGTCTGTTAGTTTGGAATTGGTTATTGTTGTTGTAAATACGGTGTGGTTCGTTATAGCGTTGATTTGCGCTATAATTGTTTTGGGTGGAGAAATTCCTCACGTTTTCTCTAGAGAAACGGTTATAGTTTTTGAAGTTATTATGATTTTGCCTAGCTCGTGCGGTTAAGACTTGCGTGGTAGTTGAATTTTCGGTCAAGTTTTCTTGTGCTTTTTGGATAGATTCCTTTACAGAATGGAAGTTTCCTGCTTTTAATATTGTTTTTGTTTCAGGTTGGTTTATTCCTGATACAAGGGTATTTAGGCCCGCTTTGGTGGCCATTGTTTTTGCTACCTCAGGGGGTATTCTTTGTTTATTGTTGACATGTTCGAGTGAAGTAGTTATATTTTTTACTTCCTCGCAAAATTTTGTTATCAGTCCAATCTGTCGGGTGGCTTTTAGTTTTGCAATTATATTTTCGGGTGTTGAAATGTCCATACCACTCGATTTGACGTTTTCTATTAGCTCGTTTATATTACTTACATTATCAGGTAAGCCCAATCTTACTATACCTGATAGACGTCTTTTTATAAAGGCTATAGCAGGATAAGCATGTGAAATCTGCCCCCAAAGGGAATTCATATTGTTATACCACATTTGAAAGGTCATAGGCTGGAAACAATTTTCTCAAAGTTTCAACCCTTTAACTGCCATATTGACGGAGCCAGGGTGGTTCTATTGATTTTTATTTTATTCGATTTTTGAAGAAACTGCTCCTCCGAAAAATTTGAAAAAATCAGGTATGTTTAAGGTATTATGGGGATGCTTTACAATTTTTTTCAAAATTTTTGAATATGTATTTCTTTCATTAAAAAATACTAGAAAATTTTGAAACATATTTTTTCTCTCTTCCAATTTTTGCACCACCCTGGATTTTTTAGTGATAAATAAAGAATCGTTGGACGTGTTAAAATCGTATGTTTTCATATTTTTCAGAAATGTGGACGACCAAAATATTTAATTTTTTCTAAAAAATAAATAACAGTCGACCATGCGTTCCCATCAAATTCTGAGAGAAGGAAACGCATGGTGCTTTATCTTAGCATTTTCTAGTAGTAGTCGACCATGCGTTTCCATAAAGTTCTCTTAAAAGGGAAACGCATTGTGCTTTGTTCTAGTAGTTTATGATGCAACTCAAGCGCAGGGCTTAGAAATCAAAGTAACGAAAAGAAGGAAATGAGTATCAACCTTTGCATAATACATACACAATCATACTTCGGGTACAACCTAGAAAGCTACAAAGCAAGAACTTACTGGTATGTGGTTAATATATGAATGGTAGTAATATATGAACGTTGCGAGTATCACACATATGCAGTTCGGTTACGGCAGTCAAGAACTAGAGCGAGTGACTGTATATAATTCGATGATTCGATAGTGTTTCATGAAATGGTCAAATCGTTTTGCACTGTTCGTACAACGCGGTTTTCTTTTTGCCAGCTCTGTACATTTCACTAAATACATAGCGAGTTGAAACAGCAGTGAATTTAATTTTTTTCTTTTTTTATATTGGTGTCAAACAAAAGTGGCCACTGATGAAGGTTGGAATCGATTTCTTAGAATTGTTTTTCCATAAATACGTTTATTTCTTTAGGCAATTTACTTAAGTTGTTCTTCGCCGTAGCATCACTTTTACATAGAATTCTTATCCTAATATAATACTAATATAGTCACATCAATTTGATCATTTTTAATAATATTTTGCTTTTGGATGAACTAATGAACGCAGTAGGAGTCAGAACTAAGACTCAAAAGGGTCAATTATTAAATTGAAACTTCAATTGTCTTTATGAAATGATTAAGAAGTTTCATGTAAGAAAGGTGACGAAAAAATTTCTGTAAATTATTGACTGTATTTTTCATTTAAATAGGAAATGGGATAAAAATGTTATAAAAATGCATTGCTGTTTCAATACACACATTTTCTCTCTGATTCTTTTCGTTTATTCTATAGAATTATCATCGTCACTTGGTAGCTGTTCTGATTTAAGCATTTCTGACAATATTTTCGCCGGTCTCACAATTCTGGATAAAAACCGAGCATAAGGAAAGGTAGTGAATAATGGCGGCCTCGTGTGAACAGCAACCAACAGTTCTATTGCCAATAACGCATTCACAGCAACGGCGCTGGATTCCCAAATATCCAGTCGAATTTGTAGTGTACTCGATATAGTACTGGTAAGCTTTTAAAAATTAGACTTATTACCGGCCTGAATAGTTTTTTTGTGATCTGTGTGTCTCAATTTGGTCATCTCGTGATAAAGCTTTTAATTCAAAATTACTTGGCAGAACATCCTTTTCAAAAGCTTCTATTCCAGAGCTACGATATTCCGATACTTGTTGCTCTCGTTCTCGGATTGATAATATTATCTTATTAGAACTTCCCGTTCGCAATTTGAACAAAATTATTAAACCTGTAAAAACATGGAAGCGTTCCTCTGAGAGTGAAAATCACTTACTGAGTTAATTATGTATTCTCAGATATTTTCTGGAAAATATGGAGCTTTCAACACAATATACCCAAAAATTAAAGAGATCGATTCAGCGAATCAAGTTTTTAATAGACATGGTCGATAAATGCTTGATATGAAATTATGCAAAGGTTATAAGTCAAAAACGAAAAATAACGCATCACTATATTTTTTATATCTGTTGTTGTTTCAAATTTTAGAATAAATATAAAAATATATAGCGCTATCAGTCTACAAACCATGAAAATATTCGATTGACGTTTTCAAACACAAAATTCCAACTTTATCTTTATCACACATTTTTCCAGAAAACTATAGACATCCCTCGATAACATATCTTTATGATAACTTTTGACGCTGTAATGAAATCTTCATTCTTTCTTTCACTATTCTTTCATTACATCCATCAGCAACACTTAAAAAACTGACACCCGCTCTAGTTTTTGACTGCCGTAACCGAACTGCATATGTGTGATACTCGCGACGTTCATATATTACTACCATTCATATATGAATCACATAACAGTGAGTTCTTGCTTTGCAGCTTTCTAGGTTGTACCCGAAGTATGATCGTGTATGTATTATGCAAAGGTTGAAACTCATTTCCTCCTTTTTGTTACTTTGATTTCTAAGCCCTGCGCTTGAGTTGCATAAACTACTAGAAAAAAGCACCAAGCGTTTCCTTCTCTCAGAATTTGATGGGGACGCATGGTCGACTGTTATTAATTTTTTAGAAAAAAATCAAATTTTTTGGTTGTCCACATTTTTAAAAAATATGGAAACATACCACTTTAACATGTCCAAAAATTCTTTATTTGTCACTAAAAAATCCAGGGTGGTGCAAAAATTGGAAGAGAAAAAAAATATGTTTCAAAATTTTCTAGTATTTTTTAATGAAAGAAATACATCTTCAAAAATTTTGAAAAAAGTTGTGAAGCATCCCCATAATGCCTTAAACATGCCTGATTTTTTTCAAATTTTTCGGAAAAGCAGTTTCTTCAAAAATCAAATAAAATAAAAATCAATAGAACCACCCTAGCTCCGTCAATATGGCAGTTAAAGGGTTGAAACTTTGAGAAAATTGTTTCCAGCCTATGACCTTTCGAATGTGGTATAACAATATGAATTCCCTTTGGGGGCAGATTTCACATGCTTATCCTGCTATAGCCTTTTATTGCCATTGGCAAGTGTTCCGCTGTAGTAATTTCTAATTATAGATTTACTGAGTCTACGAAGGCATCCAATCCTAACGGCGTGCCATCTTACATTTGTACTAATGCCGTTACCTGGCGGATGTCAAAGACTGCTGGTGTTGTGTTTGTCATTTTGGAGTCAGTATCTCTCTTCTCGTCAACTAATTGTTCTTGTATTTGCGAGGTTACTGTAGTACGGATGTCTGTAATTTCATTTCTTGCTGCTTTAACGAGAAATGTTAATTCTGAGTTTGATAATGAGTCATCGTTTTCTAGCAGATTGCTTTCTATTGGAGTATATAACGCGTTGGCATAGCTTAATTTTGTCGTTAGAGTTTCTGTTTTAAATTTTTGGGTAATTGATTTTTTCAAGTTGTTATTTATGGTTACAAGTATTTTTATTTCTTCGTGTAGTTGCTCTATTATCATAGGCATTTAGTCAGCTAGTAAAGTGATAAGATTATAATATCTATGTATATATTTTTTATTTATATTATATTTGTGCGAATTTTAAGCTATTGAGTTTATGCTTTGTGCTGTTTTAAATCATTTCTTGGTCCAGCGGTTTTTCATTATTTTATGTTTTTTTAATAGAAGAAAGATCGTCAAAATTGCGATTATAATCCACAATTTGAGTTCTCGATCTTGGTGTCTCACAGTAGACTGCTCAATATGTTCATTAATTTGAATATTGGTGTCACCAGATTGGTTTGTTTCTTTTGATTGACCTTTCCCCATAGTATTTAATGTTTACCACAACGAACTTAAATAATCTGGAGTAAAAACAAAGAAATATATCTACGGCACTAGCCGCGTCTTCGACTGTTAAGGACTTCTTGCAGGAAATCGTCAATCAATTCCCACAATTCGATATTGTCCCAGAAGGGGGCTTCCATTTGTAATGAGGGAAGAGAGTAAAAAAAACTTTAACTATTTATTGCTTCTTCTCATTGACTGTTTTTTTCTTCTTCTTCTTCTTCTACATAATTTACCCAGGTTAGCGGATCGTGGTAGGTCTTTTATTCTTTTAATTAGATCGATCCACTTAGGGCACACATTTTTCTCAAGGGGGGCAAAAGCTCCTGTTCCCTTCTCCTTTTTTCTATTGTCTAAAAATTATAGGAACTCCTTTAGTTCCTTTCTGTTCATTTCAACACGTTTGATTAGTTGTTATTCGAAAATTGCTTCATTCACTTCTTTTCCAAACTAGTTATCTCTAGAGGTCTCCTCGATCTTATTATCTATTTACCTGGTGGAGATGAAATTCACTTGTGATGCCGGTTTAGTTGACTACTAACGTTGAAATAACTCAGGCTAATGTTGCTGCTTCCACTAACGGCAGTATTGATTCCACTCGAAACAAGACTGCCACGTAGGTATTTAGATTACGCTGTATTTTACTTCGATGACACGACCAGATACAAATATCGAAAGATTCATCGCACTTGATAGAAATAGTTTTTTCGAGTAACACTGTTCTGGTTTTTATGTACGGGTTACCAAGGAACCTCTGTAATATGAACCAACAAAACATTCCGTTTTGGCTACTGCTGGTACTTTGAACGGAACTACTGTTGGTACTACTGTTTCTTGTATTACTGTTTTATGTTTTTCTTTCGTTTTTGGCTACTGTTGGTACTTGGAACGGAATCACTGTTTGAACTGCTGGAACTACTGTTTCTGGTATCACTTTATTATGATTTTTTTTCCGTTTTGACTACTGCTGATACTTAGAACGGAATCACTGTTTGCACTGCTGGAACTACTGTTTCTGGTATCATTGTCGGCACTTTTCGGCTGATTGTTATTATTGTTTCTAGATCAGAGACAGACACTTTCGACACGATCGCCATGTTGTTTCTTTTTCGTTCCTTAATTAAAACATTAGAGGAATGACGACTTTCATCCTTGATTGTTTGTCTTAGCTTGATTTTATTAAAATGTTTCCAAGTTAAACTAACCTACTGCCTGTTCTACGATACACATAAAGGTGGGAGGAGCCAGTTACAATTCTTTCGTTAAATTAATTGTTAGCGGGAGAGAGGAGAAAGAGAGAGAATATCGATTGGTGCATCAATGCAAAAGAAGGTGATTGAACCTATAGCACATTACGCAAGGGAAAGAAATGTCGCATCGGTGGATAGTGTGGGAAGCTTGCTTAGCTCGCGGTGTGCAGCATATGTTGCAACACGGCCGACTAGCATGGGAACTTAGTGTGAAACATATGGTTGGCTCTTGGGAAATGTAACGATCGTCAAGTGTTTTTACGACCTGTTACTAATTCGGATGCATGGTACTTGAAGGATAAAGGATGTAAGGACTGGTGTTTGGGATTTTAGTGCATGTTCGGTTTTAGTTTATGATCTGTGTTCTGAGAAGGATTGGTTAGAGATCGTGTGAATGCTGGAATGTGTGAAAGTATTTCGTTTGGGTTAGTCGGGTCAATATTATCATGCTACACGACTCTTTTCAACGTTTTGCAGATGTACTGGTGAGAACAGTTGAATTTTTTTGCGGCATCCCGTTTGCTCAGTGAATCCTTTTTGTTGAAGGCACGAGAAAGAGAACGAAGTCTTTTTGCGTCCATAATTTTGACTGGTCTTCCACTACCTTGCTTGCGAGTCGAAGCCGCAACATTTTCACTTTTGAAATGTTGTACCGTATACTTTTTGCCGAGATTTCTGTGCAGTTTGTAGAACTGTACAACGCACTCGCGAAATACTTCTTGTTTCGACGGCATTTTGAGCAAAATTTAGCAAGCATAAACAAAACAGAAAATACTAACAGAAAAAGGAGAGAGAGCTAACACATACACACTCTTATTTTTCTCCGAGCTCGTTTGTCGCTAAGCATACAGGCCTCGAAAAAATTCCAAAATTTTGGTTGCCACCCATTACTTCCGAAACATCTGGAAATATACATTACAATTGCGGAATTCGCTGACTGTTGGTACGAAACTCTCCGATTAGCATGAAATTTTGCATGCACGAACACATGAAGTATTTTTCATTGGTCTAGAGATTTTTACCTTTCTCATGTAGAATGTTGTGTGTGTGTGTGAGTGTATGTGTCAAATAATTTCACCAGGTTTTCTCGGAGATGGCTGAACCATTTTTGACAAACTTAGATTGAAATGAAAGGTCTGACGGTCCCATACGGAATTCCTGAATTTTATCTGAATCCGACTTCCGGTTCCGCAGTTATAGAATAAAGTGTGTTATTTATTGTACACCGTCACTTAAACTGGCGAAACACAACACGCGAAAATTTGTCTAAACTATGTCGTATATATATATATATATATATATATATATATATATATATATATATATATATATATATATATATATATATATATATATATATATATATATATATATATATATATATTTATATATATATATATATATATATATATATATATATATATATACCTTTTGTGCTCAGAGAAAGCAACGTACCGTTAGCAGTAGTAAATGAATGATGTATACGTACCTGATTGAATATGAGGAAAATATAATCTAAGGGTATTGATGAAATCAAGTCGAGAAAAAACCATGTTTTCAAATAATGCTTTGCGATAAGCTTAGGATCTAATATCACTTGTTCGGCGTTATCTTGTTGCATAATGCCTGCAAATACATGAAATAGCGTTAGAGAAAAGTTGTAATTTTAATCTAGATTGTAGTATTTCTGAATACTTTTTAGTCGTTAGTAAAATAATTTCTTATTATTATACAGACAACTACGAAGTATTCAACCCATTTCGCGTCTGGACGTATTCGGAGATTGCAATATTCTCTCAGATTTCAATCAAACGTTATGAACATGTAGACTTTTTCATGAAACACCACTTTGCATGCACACATAGAAAAAGTCATGAAAATTTACGACTCTATTGAAGTGTGATGTTAAGTGAAACCACCACCAGACTTACTGCAGTCCCGATATGATTCATACAGTCACCATAAAAGTGAAGTGTTTCTTTCTTTTAGATTGACCATTTGTATCTCGTGTTATTTATTAGGACTCAGATAATGGTTAGAGTACCACAAATCAATCTCCAGCATAAACGTACAGCAACTATGAATTTCCAGACTTCTGCAAGAATTTAAAGCTTCTATAGCTTTGGTTCAAGAACCATACTTCCAAAAGGGAAACAACAACGTTGGAAAGTTGTTGAGCCAGGCCTTCGTTGCCTTCAACAAGAACGGTATGTCCAATCCACTTGAAATGCCGGGAGCATTCATACTTGCCAATAGTGCTCTCGATATTTCTCTCATAGCGGAGCTCACAACTCGTGATATTTGTGCTGTCACAGTTGGTATGACTATCGATGGCATAGACATGAAAAATTTGTCTGTTGTTCGGCATATTTACCGCATAACCAACCAAGCGATGCCTTCAAAGAGGTTGTATCATACTGCATCAAAAGTGATTTACCGTTTGTGAGCAGTACAAACCTGCACATAGTCAATGCAGGAAATCGTCCAACTTCTGTGAGATCTGGAAGAGAGGAGGTTTTGGACGTAACTTTCTGCTCTGATAGAATTGTGCATGAGTTGGTAAATTGGCTCGTCTCCGATGAGCACTTTTATGCGACCTAGTTGCGGATGGTTTGTTAAAGAAACTTAATAAACCTGGATTTCCGACTTACGGTTTTGCCGACGATTATTGATGACCACTATAAGCATTATAACTCTCTTTGATTTAATGCAGCTTGCCCTGCGATCTGTTCAACAATGGTGTTGTCAGGTTGGATTATCTGTAAATCGGCAAAACATCAATGGTGCTTTTCACTTATCGTAGGATAATCACAGGAGCTCATCCGTTAAAATTTTTTCGGTTCAAAGGTCGCTGTGGATGATCAAGTTGAATACGTCGGAATTATTCTTGATTCAAAACTGAATCGGATTGCTCACATTGACCTCAGGATATAAAGAGCTTGCATGGCTCTCGGCCAATGCAGATGAGCTTTTGGAAAATCATGGAGACTCAAACCCAGATACATTCATTTTATCTACACAGCTATCGTTAGACAAATTTTAGCATATGAATGTCTTGTATGGTGGCAGAAAGGAGAAGTTGCGACAGTTCAGTCAAATCAAAATCATCTCCAAAGGATGGTCCTAATGGCGATGATAGGAGCATTCACGACAGCTCCTTCTGCTGCTCTAGAGGCGCTACGGTGCATTAAACCATTACATGTGTTCCTCAAACAAGAAGCATTATCTTGTACATGCCGTCTCAAGGTTACAGGTGTGTCAGTGATTCTGTGGGTAGTGGACGTGTTTCACACCGTCATCCGACCGAAACCGTTGGTTTCAGATGAAGCGTCAAGAGTGTTTGCTCTTAATGTATGCTTCTTTGTTTTTAAGAGCCCACAGAGTCTTTTTCAAGTGCGGGTGATGTAGTTTAACTTGATCAACTTGCGCAAATCGGCGTGGATTTTTCGCAGATTTCACGGGTTAGAAGATGGCCATTTTATATAGCAAAGACACAGGTCTGTGTACTTTTTTTTTACAAGGTGAAATGCATTTACGGACAGAGTGTGGGACTCTCCACAGGACTACCACTGTATAATTGGAACTACCCACAAAAACACATTTTATCTCCAACCCTTCCTCCCCGGAACTACTGTTAGGTATTACTTCGAGGTGGAAGGCTATCGGTGCTCAAAGCACCCTTCCCGGATTTATGTATCGTCATGGACGTCTGCGTCGTTCTCTCCTACTTTTGGTCCATTTATCACTCGACTTTGAGCCACTCGTTTCGCTACAGGGGATCGACCAGGAGCATGTCGAGGTCGGTCCGGCGATTCTTGTTGGAGCTTCGTTTCCGGTTCGCTGGCAGTGATTCCGGTTGAAGGATGACTTCCGGTTCACTGGCGCCCGGCGATCCATACCTTAGTTGCGTCGCAATCTACTGATCTAATTTCCGTCGAAGGATCTAGACGACGCCGACGGAGAGCTCCCCGACGACAGAGTTTCTCCCGACACCGAATCTCGACGAAAGAGTTTCCACACGGACACTCGGATGAGTGCCGAGGTCGATTCGGTGATTCGGGTTGGAGCATAGTTTCCGGTTCACTGACGCTCCGACGAATCAACTTCGATGCTGTGGCTTCTACTCGGCTAGTCCCCGACGAAGGATCTAGCCTACACCGGCGATGAAAGTTCTCCCGTAACCGTCGCTTCCGATACTCGTGAACGGATCGATCGGCAGAATGCCTGGGTCGCTCCAATGATTCCGGTTGAAGGATGGCTTCCGGTTCACTGGCGCCCCGACTATCCATACCGGAGCTACGTCGCAATCTATTCGTCTACACCGACGGAGGGTTCCCCGACAACAAAAAACTCCCGAACTTACGCTTGTTCGCTGATCCCTCTTCAGCGGCCAGCGGTCGCGGCTGCCTGTTGTTCTGCACTCCAATTTCGCTGCAAGATGCCCACGATCTGTCCCTCCGCGTATCGTAGCACTCTCCGTTCTCCTTGATGAGCAGTCCAATAGGCATCATGCACGCCACCACACATTCTGCGTCTCCAGATACCGTACGGTACGCACTGATCACGCGAAGACACATCAGTCTGTGCGTGCTCTCCAGCAATTTTGTGTTGCGTTCCACCCGGAGTGCCGACGCCCTAATGATTGAAACTGCTACTCCTGCCGGTTATCTGCGTTTGCTAGAACGCATCGGCGAGCTATTGGCCATCATTCGCGAGGGCGCCGTAACTGCCATTGAAGCACGTTTACTGGCATATTCCACGTATTTTCCGAAACTGAGCTTGTCGTCAAGCATCACACCAAATTACTTCAATGATCTCTTGGAGGGGATCATGCAATCACCAGCATGTGCCGACGCCTCTTACTCTGATTTTTTGTTGTTTACCACCATCATCTCTGTTTTATGATGTGTTAGTTGCAGTTTCTTGCTACGCAACCAATCTTTCACCATGCTGATCGAGTGTGATGCGCTCAGTTCAACCTCTTCGATGGATTCTCGTAGACTGCCAACGTGATGTCGTCCGCGAACCCGACTATCTTGACGCCCGTGGGGAGCCTCAAACTCAGTACGCCATCGTACATTATATTCCAGAGGAGCGGGCCCAGGATGGATCCCTGTGGTTCTCCGGCAGTGATGGAAGTGCTGCGTAAGCCTTCCTTGGTCTCGTAAAGCAATACCCGGTTTTGAAAGTAGCTTTCCAGAATCTTGAACAGCCCTTCTGGTAGTCCCAGTCGAAGGAGGGTGTCAGCAATATCCGCCCAACAAGCACTATTGAACGCGATTTTGACGTCAATCGTTACTACCACGCAGTAGCGAATTCCTGCCTTTGCGGAACCCGTACTGTTCGTTAGACAGTCCACCCGCCTCCTCTATGAACGGGGCTAGCCTGTTCAGGATGATTTTCTCCAGGAGCTTCCCTGTGGTGTCGATCAGGCAGATTGGTCTATATGCCGACGGGTCCCCAGGAGGTTTCCTATGTTTCGGTAAAAGTACCATTTTCTGCCTTTTCCAAATGTCCGGAAACTCTGCATGACCTCCCCGAACATGTCCCATTTATAGGTTGTAGCAACCTTTAGAGCCGCGTTCGGGATACCATATGGCCCGGGGGCTTTCTTAGTGTCGAGCGATCTCGCCGCTGACAATAATCCTTCGTTCGTCACTCTGCCAACATGGTTTGTTGGTAGCGGTGCTGGCGGCCACGGGGGCGTGTCGTGGTGAGGGAAGAGGACTCTTATGATTTCCTTCAGCTTCGCCGGACTACGTTCAGGGAGTGCTAGTGCCCCTCTCATTTTGGTCATAACCATCCTGTACGCATCACCCCATGGGTTGGAGTTGGCATACTGACACAGTTTATCAAAGCAAGCTTCCTTCCTTACGCGAATACCCTTGTTTAGAGCAAGCTTGGTAGCTTTGATTGCTTCGTTTCTTTCTGCTCTTGTCACCGGTGATTTAGCTCTTTGTATACTTCTCCTGGCCCTTAAGCAGGTCTGCAGTTAGCTCGTTCCGCCAGTAGATCGGTCGTCTGTTGTTCCACAGTCGTGCCTTCCTCAGCATTGTCGCGTCGCACGCCCGTGTCAGGACTTACCTCCACTGAAGGGGCAGCCCATGACGTGATTTTGAGCCTTTTCCTTGCCCGCGCAGATAACACACCGTGGTGTTTTGTTGCAAGTTTACATAGGTTGCTCCGGTCTTGGCCTTTGCAGTGCTAGGACTTGTGGCCAGGTTCGAAACACCTGGAGCACATATCCACCATCGGCGGCTGGTATGCAGTCTTTGGGCAAACCGTCCAACCCACTTTTAGTTCACTCACTTTCAGGACCATATTAGCATCCATGACTGATAGCTTGAACGTTGCTATCTGAGTGCCTTAAGGTCCTTTTCTCATGCGGATGGATTCTTGTGGGACGTCCACCCCTCCATGCTCCTTGATGGCCATAGTAAGCTCTTCGGCGCTCGTGATCTCGTCCAGCCGTTTACACTGAAGTGTCACCTTGTTTTGCAAAGCTCTGATTTCGACTTCGTCGCCTAGAACTTGCTGGACCAGTGCCTAGAGTTCTGATCCGACCGATTGTGCTCCTTTTTTAGCACTAGCAGCATCTCGCCAACTCTAGTACGTCTCATAGAGCGCACCTTCTTTCCAAGGTTGGCAAGCTTTGCCTCGCTCCGCATTGCCTTGAGAACGTCGGCGTATTTCTCCTTGTTTGTTTTGATAAGCAAGGCTTTCCCTTTGTCCCTAGCCCTTCTCTCGCGTGCTATAGGGTCTTCCTTTTTTTTCTTCCCGATCACCTTGAGCTAGGGCCGCTCTATGTCTGGTCGGTCCTTGTCAGGATTCTCCTCATCCGGTCGATCCTTCTCACCAGGCTCGTACTTGGTGTCTTTACTCGCGTTCGGGGACCGAGTAACCCGTTTGGGATTGAGACCTCTGTCGCAATCCTCCTCCCTGCCGTCAGAGACCACTCACTGGCCCGTTTCCTACGCACTTTGTTCCTCTTCATTATTAGGCGGAGTGCGTAGTCGATCGTCGCCTGACTCGGGCTACTCTGGAATGAGAAGGGATCAGTTTGCGAACACTTATCCGTCCTTTCGCCTCCCTTTGTTTGGGCTATTAGAGCCTCCTGGTCCCTATTGACCGCATTTACGACTTTCCTCAACTTCAGCTAATTTAGCTTGAGGTCCTTGCTGATGTTGCTTTTCTCGCTAGTGAAAGCGATGATCGCATCGAGCTGCTCTACCACCGCCGTCATACTCGATAGAGCTTCAACAGACCCAGACTGCAGGGTCTTTTTGGTCCACTGATTCGACGAGCGCATTGTTGTAGCTCGTTTTATCGGCTACCACTGTTCCTTCCTACTTCGCACCCGGTTTATCAGGTGAAGATCTCCTGGAACCATTTCTCACAAAGGTGTTTACCTCATTTCCTACCTTGTTTGTGTTTTTTTAGTCAATTCCATTTTTGATCCCACGAGTACGGGGTTTATTCAGTGCCCTCCCGCCCGGACTTGGGCAACAGCCCTATATTGATGGGGGTGCCAGGTGCCCATCAAGCGCCGTTAGTGGTTTGAAATATTTTAGCCCTCAAACCATTCATTCCTTACCACGGGTCGCATGACACCTTGAATTAGGACTTGGTATTAGGACAGGTTTGGTAGGAATTTGAAGGTTGTGGGGTATCAGGACACGGGATATCGGGCTTGTGCACTTTGAGCGGCACACGGTCGCTATAGTAGGGCTTGTTTGCGGATATCATTTAGTGATCAGGTGTTAGCATTTTTTTATGCTAACTATTCCATAAATGTGTGTTGTTTTCCCTAATGAAAGCGGTTATGCGGGCCAATATGCTTATAGTGTTACTGCATGTACAATGTAGTAGTTGAAACAGATGATATGTGTTGGCTAACCTACACACGGTGGCTTCTCAGTTTGTAGATAGTTTTACCTATCATAAATGAACAGCGCTATCATAAATTCGCATACGTGTAAGCTACTTGTAAGTAGAAGTAGTAAGGTAAGTAAAATCTACTCATATCATTTTTATTCGATGGTGTGAGTTTCCAGCTGCACAGTGTTGTAGCATTGTTCACGCAACAATTTTCTAGTACTTTCATATATTATACTTTTCAAACGGTACAAAGTGTGGGTTTTGTGAATATCACAAACCACTATCTATCTATTTACAGATTTTAATAGTAATAGTAGCTTTCGCTACAAATTGTGATGTTACACTGGACTTATTCTTTCTTTCCGCTTTTGAGCTCTGACGATTACAGTTCGTTTGGTTAGTGAGTTTCCTTTCCTCGCTTCTCTCCTTGGTAGATTTTTGACAAGATGACTGAAAATCCTATTCCAGAATCCGGATATCAAACGCAGGTTACTGAAACTGTGGCATCATCGTCCAACGAGACATAGTCTGGTGAGATGGAGGATGTTAGCGTAGGTTCTGCTGCTGAAAATCCGGTTGCTGAAGGTTCGTCATCGTCAAACGAAACGGACGCCATTGCTGCAATGCGTGACGCGCCGGAAAGTTTGAGGAAAATTTCAAAGAAAAGGCAAAATCGACAGAGAACTGATTCTACCAGCCCTTCTAAGAAGGCGTCCGAGCGCTTGATTGGAAATCGTCTTCAAGTTCGTATAGTGGACGGTATGTTCACCCCGGACTTGAGAGACGATCTGCTTAGAGATTTCAACGGTCTTTTGTAATCAACGCCGCACACTTCATTTATTCCTAGCTTCTATGGTTGTGGGCTGCGATGCGGTGCAGTCTGGTTCTCCCCGATAATGAGGACAGCCGTGCCTAGCTCATACAGCGGTTGGAGATGATAAACCAGAAGATGCAGGTCAATAAGTTCATTATAGAACTATACAGCCTTCATCAGAATATGATATCCTTCAGTGTTCCTTGGAATAACAAGGAATGCTTGAGGGGTCCGAATGTTCTTGAAAGGTTAGCTTTCCATAATTCGATAATCCCTGTGCTTCGACGGAGGATCTTGAGGATCGGCTCCATTGTTACAGGTAGTCAATTGATTATCTGCAGCATTGATGACGAGTCCTTTGGTCTTCTTTAATCACAGGGCTTTCGGATGAATTATGGATTCCATAAGGTGTCTTGTATGGTGGCAGAAAGGAGAAGTTACGAGAGTTCAGTTAAAGATAAACGTTCTCCAAAGGATGGTTCTAGTGGAAATGACAGGAGCATTCACGACAACTGATACTGCTGCTCTATAGGCGCTACTGTGCATTAAACCACTACATGTGTTCATAAAACCAGAAGCATTTTACTGTGCATACCGTCCTACGGTTATAGGGCTTTGGAACAGTAACCCAATAGACTATGCTACTAGCCACACTCGCTTGTGGTCTCAAATGATTATTTATTCATTTATTTATTCGTCAAAAAAATGTAGACTACAGCCAAAAAAAATGCTAAAATGGTTTCTTATATGCTATACATTATTTCTACGATTTTGTTTCAATTTTTCTTTTATTTGTTTCCTGGAAATAGTTAGATCGATTTTTTGGCAGTTTTCGTTATAAAAGCGCATCATTTGATTAACAGGATTATTTTTGGCATAATATGTTTTATTTTCAAGAATATTTGACGACTTCTGAGATGGCGACTAGGAGCATAAAGGTTTAGTTGTGAAAGCAATGATTCAGATTGAACTCGCTGAGAAATAATGTCGTTGATAAAATAAAGCATTGTAGCTTTGCGGCGTTCTTCGAGTGTTTGTAAGTTTATGAGCATACAACGCGCTTTATATGATGTAAGAGGAAATGTTGTCCAGTTCAGTCTACGAAGCGCATACAGCATACTATGCTGCAGTATTTCGAAAATGGCCTGACGTAAGTTGTATATAATAATTTTATTGTGTAAGGGTCCTGAAAATTATGACTGAAACGTTTGATGAAGCCTAACATACTATTTGCTTTATTGACAATTGTATTATAATGCTCCACGAAAGTAAGTCTTGAGTCTAAAATTACTCCTAGGTCTCTAATATTTTTGCATTTTTTTACAGGTTGGTTTCCTAAATATATGTTAAAAGAAGGAGACATGATTTTTCTACTAAACGATACTGAACTACATTTCTTAACGTCTGGTTAGAGTAAGCTTTTATTGCACCAAATGTTGAATACGTTAATTTCATATTGGAATATTTCAGCATCTACAGCATTTTTTATTTCCATAAAGAGCTTCATGTCGTCTGCATATACAAGTAATTTTAGATGTTTGAGTAAGAAGGAAATGTCATTTACGAACAAGATAAAAATAAGAGGGCCTAAATGTGAACCGGAGGAACACCTGAAGTGACATTTATTGATTTGGAGTATGTGTTTTGATATCGTACAATTTGTTTACGTTTTGTGAGATATGATTTCAAAAGTTTTTGTTCAATGCCATATGTTTTAAATTTGAATAGTAATAATGGTATGTCAATTCTGTCGAAAGCTTTGCTGAAGTCAGACAGAGAGTTTCTACACAATTTCCATTGTCCATAGTTTCCAAAGTGAATGAAATGAATTCCAAGAGATTTGTTGACGTAGAACGACCTTTGAAAAAGCAATGTTGTTTTGGAGTTTTTACTTGTTGAAAAATGTGTCCATTGATAATTTGTTTCAAACAATTTTTAAATGCACGAGATAATTGCAATTCCTCGATAATTACGTATTTCTGATTTTGAGCCTGATTTAAAGACCGGTACTGAGAAAGAGGATTTCCATGTTTCTGGAAATATTCCTGTTCTTAGAGATAAGTTGAAGAGATGATGTAGTGGTGTTGTGAGTTCAGTAGCTAATTGTTTCAGAAATATTCGTGGTATTCCGTCAGGTCCAGGTCCCTTTGCTGCGTTGAGGTTTTCAAGTGCAGTTAATATTTCTTGCTTTGATAATTGATGGACACGATCTGTTTCGGCATATGATGTATATATTTTTTGGAAAAAAAATTGCAAATAAATTACAAATTTCAGTGCTATTAGTGTCAGTAGTTCCGTCCAGGTTCATCTGGGAAGGAAGGTTGTTATTCTTCAGTTTTGTTTTAACATAGCTAAAGAAATTTTTAAGGATGCTCTTTGATTTCGCCTTCAACTTTAAGATTATATTTTTCGTGTGCCGAGTTGATTGCTATTTTCAGGTCATTGCAAATGTCGAGGTAGTTTTGTAGATTGATAACATAATGCTTTTATATTTTGCTTTCTTATGTGCTTTCTGATTTCTATTTTTCAGGTTTTTCAATTGCAGGTTGAACCAGACAGGCAATTTGCTATTGTGACTTCTTCTTCTTCTTTTTACTGGTACAAAATCGATAGAATCTTTCAACTTCTTCATTGACGTCCTGACGTTGATTCCTGACTAAGTCTAAGTTTTGCTTCTTCGAAATTTGTTTTGTGGAATTCCAGCGCTTCCTCGTATTCTATTTCGTTAGGGAGAGACATGTTATTGCTGTGTGAAATGCTTCATTTTTCCAGAACGGATTTGGTGAGGCATTCACACAGAAGTCTTCGATACAGTTTGTGAAAAGAAGATCAAGATATGAATTTTGTTTGTTTTTCAACGAATTAATTTGATTCAAGCCGAATAAACAAATTTTGTCGAAAATAAATTGTAGTATTTCATTTTCTCCTGCAATTGGAAGCAGAATGGATTCATTTTGTTAATCGGTGGTGAAGTAAACGTTTCGTTGGTTAAAGTTCCATATTCAACATGATTTTTTCTACGGTTTGAAAGAACAGCTCGAATGTTGTTTTGTTAGCATTTTCAGGGGGAAAATACACAGAGGCAAAAATAGGTTTTTGTCCTGATATAAATACTTTCGTCCAAATATCTTCAAATTCTTTGTGTTTATTTGTTTCAATTTTATCGGATGAAAAATCAGCACTCACTGCAATGAAGACTCCACCTCCAGATTTTTTGTTGGATACTGCTAAGTTACGGTCATGCCGGAAAACGTTATAGTTATTTCCAAAAATTTCTTCGCATTTTACGTCCCAACTACTACCAGTTCCAAGAATAACAGAGAAGCAGGATGATAAAATATTTTGTTGAATTCCCTTCATTTGTCCTAGGCTTTTTATGCGATTGAAATTCTGACAGTAGATAAGGATTTTAATTGCATTCGGTTGTGAATGCGAAGAAATTTGAGGATTTGAATGAAGTGTAGTGTCACTTACGTCACTATAGGATACTACCTCAATAGAGGGCGTCGTTATTTCCGAAAATTCGGTTTTGAAAAATTGTGTTCGGCTTCCCGGATTAGTTGGAGTCGGCGGATGTGTTCACTTGTCAAAAATTTGTTGTTGCTGTTGTTTTTGTTGTTGTTGTTGCTGTTGTTGTCGTGTTTGCTGTTGTAATTGTTGTTGTTGCTTTTACGGCGTATACTGTAATATTTGTTTCTGTTGTTGAAATTTGTATTATTTTGTTGTTTCCGCTTCCGATGTTTCCGTCTGAGGTTTGCTTTTTCTGCTTGTTTTTCTTGCAGCCGTCGAGTGCACTGTTTTTTGTCATATTCCTTTCAGGCTCGTTTCCATTTTTTTTACTTTCAATGAAGCGCCAGCTACTGTCGCATGCTTGAATTTCCTTCTCTGTTTCTAAAGTTGTGCTGTAGAGTTCAGGAATACAGTCCAATAGTTCTTCTTGTAGGCTTGGATGGGCGAATTTCTTTACTGGCCTCGGGTTAGAGAATTCTGACGATAAAAATTTAACTTCGTCTATAATTTGGTAGACGATTTTGTTCGTGTCTATGTTGAGATTACTAGCGTCAGCATCAATTCTTGTTTTGAATTTGTCAGCTCCGTTTGAATATCGGTCAATAATGACTCGATATGATTAAATGATTCATTCGATATGGCCGTGGTTTTTAGGTACTGAATAAGGGCCTGATTGGAGTCTGACTTCACCTTAATATTGTCCGTTATTTTTTCTGCTGGCGTATGAGTTCCTTCAAATTGTATTGTTCGTAATAGTTCTCCTGACATTCGAGGCATAAAAAAGGCATGTATGTACGCAGCAGTTCTTCATTATTTCGCTGAACGCCAATACAGGCGGAGTGAAATTTTCTTCCGCAGGTTCCACTGCAATTCCAAAGAGAACGATTATCGTTCAGTGCACGGTTGACGACACCGCACTTTGCCATACTGCACTACGCGATACGATAAAAAATATATATACACGTGACAAGATTGTCGTTTGTGGCCCAATGCCCAAAAAGCACCCGTTCAATCGGGCTGTTGAAATCACTGGGATGAGTATTTACTCGCTCCTAGTGACCTAACTCTCACATGCAGCTTTACTTTCAAAACATTAAATTTGAGCTATTCTCTTCGTGAGGAATGGTTGACTGGTTATTTGGAACGACAACTTGATGAACACATAGTTTGTATTACGGACGGTTCTCTGATGAATTGTCGTGCTGGTACTCCAAGCAGAAATCTAAGCGATTTTGTGTGGAATACAATCGGCACTTCAGCAGAAGATCTGTGGTAAACGAATTTTTTTTTATTCCGACAGTCAGGCAGCTTTAAAAGCACTCAGTTCGAATGATTCACGGTTGAATCTAGTGATCATGTCGAACTCAAATTGAAGACCTTAGCATGTCAAATGCTGTTTACTTTTAATGGGTACCCGGCCATTCTGGTATTAAGCGCTATTCGCACTAGGCCGTGACGTATCCGGAACGGGACCGCAACGTGCCGGGATTTATTTGTAAAATATTCTCATCATACCGTGCACTTTCCGTGTCGCCGACGTACACAATTGTTGCATTTGATGTTTTTCTGTTCCTCGCGAAAGTGGCACATTTTTCCAACGAAGAATTGGCCGTAATTGCAATTGCTCCGAATGACGAAGATAATCAGTAGTTTAAAAACAAAAAAAAGATTTGGATGCACGAACTTTGGCGAAATATTTCCGAATGTCATAAGCCTGTTTTAACTCGCTGCTGAGTAAAATTCATCCGTGTCTTTAAAAGCATGACACTACATTCCGATTAGCAGTGACTAATCGAGAGAGGCTGGCAGTTTGTTTAAAATATTTATATTGATGTGTTAACAAGATTTACCGAAAAATTAATCGACGATGCAATGCCGAAACCAACAGAAGGTATGTGGAAGAAGATTGCTAACGATTTATTTAAAATTACTCGCTGTGTCTTGAAGCCTTAGATGGAAAGCATGTGACAATTCAAGTACCTGCCAATTCACAGTGGTCCGAAAAGGGAAATTAGCGTGACAAAACTATTTTTACTATTAAATATTAGTTTTTTGTAGTTGGTGTCTTCACAAAAGTTGGTTGTAATCAAATGGCGCTCCTTTTGATGAAAACAGTTACTGGGGTGGTCCTTATTTAGATTGAAAGCTGAAATCTAACTTTCTTAATTGAACTCAAAAATGATTTTGTCGTACAATAGAGTTGTAAGAACTGTTATTGCGAGCAACTGTGATGCAAAAAGCACCTCTCTAGCTCTTCATTTGATCGATTTACATCAATTTTTCCGAGGTGGTTCCTGGAAAACCACTTTTTTTGTTACAACTTTTGTGTGAAACGTTCCACCGAAAAGTTGTCATTAGAAGAGTTGTTGAACTAATCATTGCGCACAATTTTGCTCAACCAAACTTTTTCATATGAGCTACCAGTGAAAAGTTATGATTGTTTTTTCATCAAAAACTAGTCATGCTTCAAATATCAATATTCATTAGATGCCAGATCGATAAAATTGTATCCTACGCGTTTTTTTTTTTTTTTGTTTCCATTATAGAGGTTTTAACATTGTTGTCATTCACCTCTTCGGACCAGAAAAGTTTTCTGATCCTATGTGCGGGGTTGGGAATCGAACCCAGGTGGGCTGCGTGAAAGGCATCGACTTATCCATCACGCTATACCCGTTCCCCGTCCTATGCGGTTCCTGAAAGGTCATAATATAAGTAAAAATTTAGAAGAAAATTGGAAGAGTGTTATTTTTTTAACTTATTTGAATTACTTTTAAAAATACCTTCAAAACCCTTCTTAATCCACTTAGTGGTGTGATAATGCCTTTCTCTTTTTTCATAACAGTCTCATGAAAATATATTTCATACTTTTATTAAATAATTTCGGATACTAACTTTGACACCAATTGATTCAGATTGATTCCTGTAGTTCACAAAAGCATGCTTCAGTGTTTATGTCACACAGTCAGCATCATTTTTGCAAACTAGTGCTTGACATTTGCGTTTCCTATTTGTATGAGAAGAGTGATGCTAATCTAAAAAAACCCTTCTTAGTCCACTTAGTGGAATTTTCATATATCTTGAAAAATCACCATTTGGGGGGGGGAGGGTGGTGGAGTGGGGTGGTACATGCAATTTTCGAAATCGAAAAATGTTGATGCCACAAGCCTTAGAATTGCATGAAACGTCGAGATTTAGTGTCATCTCGAAAAAAAAATTTTTTGAAATGATCGACTTTTTGGGACTTAGAAAAGTCCCAGAAAGTTGATATTTTCGAAAAAAAATTTTTTGAGATGACACTAAATTTCGATGGTTCATGTAGCTTTATTTTTGATTTTGGAAATTTCATGTACTCCCCCCCTATGGTGCTTTTTCAAGATCGAAAATTGTCAAACCTTTACCACCGGGCATGCTCGATTTAGCTCAAATTTTGCATGAAGACTTTTCTCGAGGTGCTTAAACTTTTGAGCACTAGAGCTTAACGAAAATAGAGGTGATCCCAAGATTTTGGCACCCTTATATAGATATAAGAGCGGTAAAAATCAACGTGTTTTGTCGGTTACGTCACATATACCATCATGTATCTGGAATCAGGAATCAGAACAAATTGGCTCAAATGGCACGTTCCCCTTGATATTTGGAGATTTGTGCCTTGCCATCAATTTGTTTTTAGCATCATTTTCCCGATATATAAGAGGGAAGGATTGAAAGGAAATGGTAAGGGTTGGACTAGGAGGATGGGGAAAATTGACGACACAAAAACACATAAAAGCAGAAGTAAATTCTGCACCCCTAGGGGATGCTGAACAATCTGCTGAGGATCACATTTAGTGGAAGCAGAAGGAAATTCTGAACCTCTACGAGGTCCCGAACAGTCTGCTGTTAATAAAACCTCCAACCCCCGAGAGGATTTAGAGATCTTACAAAAGCGACACCATTCTGCACTCCCGGAAGAATGCAGAACGATTCGCAGTATGTACGATCAGAAGTAAATTCGGTACCCCCTAAAGGATGCCAAACAATCTGCTAAACCCTATTTAAGGTGAATACAGAAGGGATTCATTCAATCCAGGAAGAACGATGAACCCCTCTGACTATAGCGTCTTACCACATTGGGTGAGAAACGAGAGAATATCCTTCAAATTTAGCTCCGCATACACAGACTCAACCATGCATGGAGAACCAAAAACCCGGATACGTAGCTGCGTCAATGCGGGACAGTTACATATCAGATGATATGAAGTACCATAATCGCATTCACACAAATCACACGAATAATACTCAGCACGTTGAATAGTAGCCATGTGATAATTGAGTTTGCAATGTCCAGTCAGAGCTCTGACCAGAATACTTCAATGATACTTGGAGAAATGCAGTAGACACTTTGACATTTTCAGATTTAAATCTGGTAGAAATGCTTTTGTCTGAGCGCAAGTTTGCAAGCTGCGCCAGTAGCTGGCATGTTTGGACGCAGCCCAAGAACGAATCTTGTGCTTTATCCAACTATTTGAAAGTGGTAAAGCTGGTTCAGGACCAACGAAATCATTCGTTGCACCAGCTCTAGCCAACTCATCAGCTCATTCATTTCCAGTAATACCAGAGTGGCCGGGTACCCATAAGAAGTAAACAGCATTTGAATTGCTGAGGTCTTCAATTTGAGTTCGACATGCGATCACTAGATTCGACCGTGAGTCATTCGAACTGAGTGCTTTTAAGGCTGCCTGACTGTCGGAACAAAAATAAATTCGTTTACCACAGATCCTCTGCTGAAGTGCCGATTGTACTCCACACAGAATTGCGTAAATTTCTGCTTGGAACACAGTACAGTATCTACCAAGGCAATGAGACTGCTCTAGCCTCATTTCACGACAGTAGACACCAGCACCAGCACGACCATTCAACAGAGAACCGTCCGTATAACAAACTATGTGTTCATCAAGTTGTCGTTCCAGACAACCAGACAACCATTCCCAACGAAGAGGATAGCTCACATTGAATGTTTTGAAAGGAAAACTGCATGTGAGAGTTAGGTCACTAGGAGCGAGTAAATACTCATCCCACGTAACCATTTGAGAGCACAAGCGAGTGTGGCTGGTAGCATAATCTAATGGGTTACTGTTCCAAAGCCCTGTAACCCTAAGACGGTATGCACAAGATAATGCTTCTTGTTTTAGGAACACATGTAGTGGTTTAATGCACAGTAGCGCCTCTAGAGCAGCAGTAGGAGTTGTCGTGAATGCTCCTGTCATTGCCATTAGGACCATCCTTTGGAGATGATTTAGCTTTTACTGAACTGTCGCGACTTATCCTTTCTGCCACCATACAAGACATCCATATGCTAAAATTGGTCTAACAATAGTTGTGTAGATCCAATGAATATATCTGGGTTTGGGTCGCCATGATTTTCCAAAAGTTCGTCTGCATTGGCCGAAAGCCATGCAAGCTCTTTTAATCCTGAAATCAATGTGAGCAGACCAATTCAGTTTTGAGTCAAGAATAATCCCGACGTATTTAACTTGATCGACCACAGTAACCTCTGAACCGAAGAACTGTAACGGACGAGCTCCTGTGATTATCCTACGATGAGTGAAAAGCACCATTGATGTTTTACCCGGATTTACAGATAATCCACCCTGACAACACCATTGTTCAACAGATCGCAGGGTTTGTTGCATTATATCAAAGAGAGTGTTAATGCTTATACCGGTCATCAATATATGATAATCGTCGGCAAAACCATAAGTCGGAAATCCAAGGTTATTAAGTTTCCTTAACAAACCATCAGCGACTAGGTTCCATAAAAGTGGGGATAGTACACCACCTTGAGGACACCCACAGACACTCAGCTTTCTAATCTCTGGCCTGCCGAAGCGATGATCAAAGAAGTTGATTGCTAAGCATTGCGTGTATCCAGTAAGGGAAAAACCCAAGATATTCCGTTCACGACTGCAATGTTTAACCTCCTGCAGCCATTCAGCCATCGGCACGGAAATACACCTTGACTTGAGAGTTCCTATTTTTGTGGCCTTTTACGACATGGAACAGGAAACCAATGGATCAATTCTTGGTAAAAAATAATTCCGCCGGATGCCACACGGCTTACCTGTTTGGTGGACTTATACCACCGGTACAGGTGGACCGTAGCGTTATTCTTAGCCAGTTGGGAAACCGCTACCGACACTACACGGCTATCTAGGCTGCTCAGAGAGGGAAGTTAACATTGATGGTCAACTTCCATGGATGGCCGAGCAGCCGGTCATGTAGCTTTATTTTTGATTTTGGAAATTTCATGTACTCCCCCCCTATGGTGCTTTTTCAAGATCGAAAATTGTCAAACCTTTACCACCGGGCATGCTCGATTTAGCTCAAATTTTGCATGAAGGCTTTTCTCGAGATGTTTAAACTTTTGAGCACTAGAGCTTAACGAAAATAGAGGTGATCCCAAGATTTTGGCACCCTTATATAGATATAAGAGCGGTAAAAATCAACGTGTTTTGTCGGTTACGTCACATATACCATCATGTATCTGGAACCAAAAGTCACAACCATTTGATCTTCGAACTTGATCAATGGCCCGACAGTAGCTTTCAAACAAGCCCAAGTTTGTTAAAATCGGTTCAACCATCTCTGAGAAATTTGGCCGCGTTCAAATATCTTCGAAAAGTGCACACACACACACTAACACACACACACACACACACACACACACACACACACACACACACACACACACACACACACACACACACACAAACATACAAACACACACACATCGGTTTTTCCAGCAATTTTAATACATTTCTATAGAGAGAGCAAAAACTCAAAAACATTGCATAACTCTTAAACGCCTTAACGTATCAACATACTTTCTTCAGCAAAACAATAGTATCAAATTAGTTCTACAAATGTTTCATACATTGTCCTTTCGAGAAATGAGACACACAAAAACATCTGGCATCTAATGAATATTGATATTTGAAGCATGACTAGTTTTTGATGAAAAAACAATTATAACTTTTTACTGGTAGCTCATATGAAAAAGTTTGGTTGGGCAAAATTATGCGCAATGATTAGTTCAACAACTCTTCTGATAACAACTTTTCGGTGGAACATTCACAAAAAAGTTAGAACAAAAAAGTGATATTTCTGGAGTCACTCTACTTTTACTCGGGAAAATTGATGTAACTCGATCAAATGAAGAGCTAGAGAGGTGCTTTTTCCAGCGAAGTTGCTTGCAATAAAATTTCCTACAACTTTATTGTACAAAAAAATCATTTTTGAGTACAATTAAGAAAGTTAAATTTCAGCTTTCAATCTAAATACGGACCACCCTAGTAACTTTTTTAATCAAAATTAGCGCCATTTGATTACAAACAACATTTGTGAAGACAACAACTACAATAAGCTAATATTTAATAGTGAAAATATTTTTGTCACGCTAATTTCCCGTTTCGGACCATAGTGCAATAGTAACTTTGAGTCAACGCATGCTTTGACCGTGCTTCGAACGTGTGTCGATACAGACACGGCACAGTGGTTTGAATCGACAAAAACGTGAACTTAATTCTCTAGCTGCTAAACCGTTGATCTAATATACATAGTTCCTTTGGATAACTCATTCACAAAAATATACCTCGTGATTTGATCACAATAAAAAATGTGCAAAGCCTACTACGATAAAAGTTCATTTCAACAACTTTTTTCCCTTAAGAGATAGAGAAACGATGTCTTCTACAAAGTTTCAGAACTTCTAACGCGAAAAAACTTTACCGAAGGAGCTAAAGGTCTAACGCATATAGTTACTGATATATGAAGCATTTTGGTTTGAAACCACTTAAAATCAATTTTTTGTGCATAACTTTTTTCGCAATTATTTTCAGTGTCTACTATGTTTGAGACAATTACTAAAAACGTAAGATTACACATTTTTTTTGAAGACTGTGCACGGTTTGGCCTTTTCCCTAAAAAGATATTTAACATTTAAACTTTTATATACACTAACTTTAACTACTAATAGGAAGCAGGGTCGCAGACAAAAAGGCACATACATATACTTTTTGGAAAGCTTAAATCAAGTATTATGAAGTTACGAAGTGCGTAGCGTGACCTTTTTAAATTGTGTGAATGAGACAACAAAATATAGAGTGCTTTTTTGACCATTTTCTTAGGAAAAACGTACATTAATAAAATTGTTTATCTTCATATCACGCGTTTTTTGTGATATCGACCGATAAGTTACCTTTAGGCAAAAACTTGTGCAAGAAATTGCAGTCGAGGCATAAAAAAATAAAGCATTAGTTTTAACACCAGACGAAAGAGAAGACTTTTCACTATAGCTTACTATTATGACTTACTCTCAGCGAGTACCGAGTCTTTCGGAATTCCTCTTCAAAGTGAATGTTGATAGGTGCCTTATTGACCGTTATCACAATAAAATCGTGAGATATTACCGACTTCAGCAGAAAATGTAATAGAATTGCAGTAAGGCAACAGATTAGTTACAAATACCCTAAAACCAAACAAACTCGTTTTTGTTGGTTATTATTCTTCATTCTTAGTCTGTGCACGTTCAGGCATTTCTCTTTTGAAAAAATGTCTAGACTCATAATTTATATAATTTGATTTGATATTTTACCGTGTACGCCTGTATGTAACGTTATATTATTATTGAAAAAATGCTCCAGCGTTTGCATTATCAACCAACTCTTTTGTGTTCTTAAAAATAATATGCAGTGCTGCTCTCACCAACACCAACAGTGCATATTTGGAACAGGAAACTTAATATAAGGTTACTTCATTGTGCTTCATTTTTCAATATACATTAAAAGTAAAACCAATCGTCAATATAAATAAACGATCATATTCATTGAAATTAATGTATTCCAATTTAGTTTTACATCGAGGATGGTTTTGAATCGAATTTTTTAATCAACTGATCTGCATTTCACAGTACTATTTCTTTAAAAATCGTGTGAATTCAATTATTTTTTCAGTGTATGGCTTAATTCATAAGAACATATTTCGTAGCATGACATGATTTTCCAAAAAGGATTCAGCCTTTCAAGAAGGCTACACTTACACATTTCAACATAAAAAAATTATCTCAGAAGACTTAAGTTTAAACGAGATTTTTAGGCGTACTGGTGATGGTGTAAGATGAAACGAAATGGATTGGAATTAAAAGAACGGATAAGGAATATTCTATTAAAAGAATAAGTAAAACTTGTTAAAATTTAATGAGCACGTCAACACGCTTCTTTAGTATGATCAATTGCATACGAGAATGCATCATGAAATTATATTCAATCATTACACCATTGCACCAAAGCTACACAAACGACCGATTCCAATTTTTGAACATTTCCTACGAAGCTCTTTTTAATAAACCAAAATTAGTCGTTTTAGTAAATGTTTTTGCTAAGAAAATGTTCAAAAAAGCACTCTATATTTCGTTGTCTTATTTACACAATTTAAAAAGGCCACGCTACGCCCTTCGTAACTTTATATTAATTGATTGAAGCCTTCCAGGAAGTATATGTATGTGCCTTTTTGTCTGCGACCCTGCTTCCTATTAGTTGTTAAAGTTAGTGTATATAAAAGTTTAAATGTTAAATATCTTTTTAAGGAAAAGTCTAAACCGTGCACAGTCTTCAAAATAAGTGTGTAATCTTACGGTTTAAGTAATTGTCTTGAACATAGTAGACACTGACAATAATTGCGAAAAAAGTTATGTACAAAAAAATGATTTTAAGTGGTTTCAAACGAAAATGCTTCATATATCCGAGACTATATGTGTTAGACCTATAGCTTCTTCGGCAAAGTTTTTTTACGTTAGAAGTTCTAAATCTTCGTAGACGTCACGGCCTAGTGTGAATAGCGCTTTACTGGAAATGAATGGACTGATGAGTTGGCCAGAGCTAGTGCAACGAATGATCTCGTTGGTCCGGAACCAGCCTTACAACTTTCAATTAGTTGAATTAAGCACAAGATTCGTTCTTGGGCTGCATCCAAACATGCCAGCAACTTGCGCAGCTTGCAAACTTGCACTCAGACAAAAGCATTTTTACCAGATTTAAATCTGAAAATGTAAATGTGTCTACTGCATTTTTTCAAGCATCATTGCAGTGTTCTGGTCAGAGCTCTGACTGGACATTGCAAACTCAATTATCCCATGGCTGCTATACAACGTGCTGAGTATTATTCGTGTTATTGGTGTGAATGCGATTACGGTACTTCATATCATCTGATATGTAACTGTCCCGCATTGACGCAACTACGTAGCTGGGTTTATGGTCCTCCATACATGGTTGAGTCTGTGTATGCAGAGCTAAAATTAAAGTCATTTACGTTTCCTCTTAGACTCATCAGTGCAGAGCAGTTCAAATTGAACTGCTTATTGCAAACTTAAACAGCTCAATTTGAACCGCTAAGCAGACGTAAAGTTAATGCTATTTTCAAAACACTTATATTATTGGTACCGAAGTACCACGTCCTTCCTGAATAACCGTTTTTACTGTTCTTTACGTTTCGTCTAAGACCCCTAAATGATCATACCTGCATCGGCCAGAATCGGAAAGACGTGGTACTTCGGTACCAAATATATAAGTGTTTTGCAAATAGCATTAACTTTACGTCTGCTTAGCGGTTCAAATTGAACTGTTTAAGTATGCAATAAGCAGTTCAATTTGAACTGCTCTACACTGACGAGTCTAAGACGAAACGTAAAGAACAGTAAAATTAAAGGATATTCTATCATTTAGGGGTTAGCCAAATTTTGTGCTAGGGCACATAACCGTTTTTATTATTTTTACGTTTCGTCTTTAACTCATTAGTGCAGAGGTGGGGGGGGGTTCATTTAAGGGGTTAGTCAAATTTTGTGCTAGGGCACATAATCGTTTTTATTATTTTTACGTTTCGTCTTTGATTCATCAGTGCAGAGCAGTTCAAATTGAACTGCTTAGTGCTGAACTCGGCAGTTCAATTTGAACCGCTAAGCAGACGTTCTGTAAATAGCAAAAACTTTACGTCTGCTTATCGGTTCAAATTGATCTGCCGAGTTTAGCACTAAGCAGTTCAATTTAAACTGCTCTGCACTGATGAGTCAAAGACGAAACGTAAAAATAATAAAAACGGTTTTGTGCCCTAGCACAAAATTTGGCTAACCCCTAAATGACCAAACCTGCATCGGCCAGAAATAGTCGAAAGCACGTTTTCGTTCGGCACATCAGAAATGACATTGAACTCCATTGCAAAACAAAAAGTGTTCTGTAAATAGCAGAAACTTTACGTCTGCTTAACGGTTCAAATTGAACTGCCGAGTTTAGCACTAAGCAGTTCAACTTGAACTGCTCTGCACTGATGAGTCAAAGACGAAACGTAAAAATAATGAAAACGGTTTTGTGCCATAGCCCAAAATTTGGCTAACCCCTAAATGACCAAACCTGCATCGGCCAGAAATAGTCGAAAACTCGTTTTCGTTCGGCACATCAGAAAAGACATTGCACTCCGTTGCAAAACAAAAAGTGTTCTGTAAACAGCAGAAACTTTACGTCTGCTTAGCGGTTCAAATTGAACTGCCGAGTGTAGCACTAAGCTGTTCAATTTGAACTGCTCTGCACTGATGAGTCAAAGACGAAACGTAAAAATGATATTCTATCGTTTCTCACCCAATGTGGTAAAGAGCTATAGTCAGAAGGGTTCATCGTTCTTCCTGGAGTGAATGAATCCATTCTGTATTCACTTTAAATAGGTTTTTAGCAGATTGTTTTCCATGCTTTATGGGGTTCCGAATTTACTTCTGCTCACACATACTGCGAATCGTTCTGCATTCTTCCCTGAATGCAGAATGGTATCGCTTTTGAAAAATCTCTAAATCCTCTCGGGAGTTGGAGGTTTTATTAATCGTGCATTTTGACACCTGCAGATCGTTCAGCATCCTTTCGGGGATGCAGAACGATTTATTTCTTTATGTTTTGTGCTGTTTTCCCACTTCACCAACTTCCCGATTCCATGTTACTTTTATCCTTCCTTTCTCATCAGGAAGTTGATGAGAAGCTACGACAAAGCATAAATCTTCTAATAACTAAGGAAAAGTGCCACTTGAGCCAATTAGTTCTGATTTCTGATTCCTCTGTTGATGTGTGATGTTAAGTGAAACCACCACCAGACTTACTGTAGTCCCGATATGATTCATCCTTTTATGGTGAATTTTAGATTGACCTCCGCTTTTACGCCTTACTTGTTTCTTTTCGGGTTTCCGAAAAACTTAGTTATTTGTTTGTACGTAATCAAGTAACTTTGCGTAGGTAAAACGATTTTAAGTCTTATTTTAAGTCAGTCGACATTTTGGTGGCTCCAGAGAAAAAAAGTATCGTAAAATTCCTTTGATACGCTTAGGAATTTATTAAGAGCACTCTGGAATACTTCAATTGAACTATTTGAAGAGAAATATTTGTTGAAATTTACACATTCGGAAAGATTATTAAAATGAGTTCACATTATTTGTTATTAGATTCACACATCACATGCTTTGTTATTAGATTACGATTAGGTCTTCTTTAGAATGGAGTTTATTTCTAATCCAAACGGCCATTGTCGCCTGTGCGCAAAAAAAGGATTGTTCAGTAGTTGAAATGTTAAAATGTGCTTATTGCAACAGGATGTTTCATTTATCTTGTGTTGGACTTTATAAACGGCCACCAAGACTAGATGATTAGTATTGCACAAAATGTCAAAAGCGGAATCAAGAATACGCTGCAATAACGAAAGACTTGGAGATGAAAACTGTGGCACTCCAAGCAGAAGGTTTAGGCAATTTTTGAACTGATTCGAACAATGCTGATGCGAAGAATAAGACTGAAAATGAAATTAATTGCCATCAAGAATCGAAAGATAATCATTTTTACGCTACACTCGGGAAATAGGAAAGTGGAAACACTCCATTTCTACGTTTAAATTGCAGACAATTGTAAAAGTTAGTTTTCCATCGTTATTGTTGGAATTTGTGAACATTTTCAGTGCAAGTTTCTATAATCAAGTAGACTTAATGATATTAGTTGGTTTGACGTAAAGTCGCCTTAACTAAGTTCAGTTTTTGCAATGACAGAGTGGAAAAATATATTGGAGAATCCAAATGAATAAGAAAATCACACAAAAGATGATATTTTGGAAAGATACGCTCAGATGTTTGTATATATGATACCGGTCGTGAGACGGCTAGGATTTAGACCATGTTCGACGTACGCTTTACTAAACCCAGCCATGTGGTAGAGTCGTGTCTATAACATGGGTGGTGAAATGGTAGCGTGTATGCACGAATTGCATGAGAACTCAGGTTAGAGTCCTGTCTCGACCGGAAAACGAATGATAGTTGCGACCTGAGCGTTTGATCTTTTAACCACGCAGAAGGTGCACTCTCCGTCGCTGCTGGTTTATTAAATCATTCCCACGACGTCTGCTTCCATCCAACGCACAAGAAGAAATGATCGATTTTCGCATTTTTTTGCATAAATATCTGTTTATAAATCTTATTTTTGTGTATTACATCAACATTTTAGAGTACAAGTGTTTTGACCCTTTGGCCTTTCATCTTTGTTGTTCATACGATTCTTTATTAATAATAGGTGTTTTAGTTACTCTTGTTTTACATACTAATGCTTAGTCATAATATTTTAATTATTAATAAAATATCTACCTACTTATAACAATCCCTAACCTAATACGTACAAATTTTGAATTATTTGTATTAAAGAGATTGAGCACCTCTCTTCAAATTTCGTGCAGTATTGTTCGAATTTTTGTTCTAGTATATTCAGGGAGGCCATCTCATGTACTGCACTAGTCCTTGTCCAAGGGGGTAGATTTAGAATCATCTTTAAGATTTTACTTTGAATGCGCTGAAGCCTAAGTTTGTGTGTTCGTGCACAGCCCCGCCAAACAGGGACTGCGTATTCAATTGCGGGGTAGATGATTTGTTTATAGACAGCCATCTGATTCTTCAGGCACAGTTTAGATGTTCTACAAATCAGCGGATACAGAGACCTAATGAGTATGCTGCATTTTTGAACGATTTTGTCAACATGTGACCTGAATATCAGATGTCTGTCAAAGGTGAGTCCTAGATAGATAACTTGGTCGGACCATTGGATGACCTCATCACACAATCGTATTCGGCATTCGTCTGATGGAATAAGTTTTGGAGATCTTGAATGTGGAAACAAGATGACCTGAGCTTTTGCTGCATTGATCACAATTTTTCAGCTTGTAAAATATTCTGTTAAGATCGATCTTCGACCACAATTCCCCTTTATACGCATTCAGATGAAGATATGTGCCTGACTACCTCAAAATCGTCGTCCTTGCGCGAAAAAGCCAAACAAATGCAACGCAAAGAGTTTTCCGCGTTGTTTTCAAAGTTTAGAAAACTTCATTTTTGAGCTATTTGTGGTAATGTTCAAAATATTATCCTAAATTCCTAATCATATTTTTGATGAAATGATGAAAGAATTAAGTTGCTGCCGTTATTACAATTCGAGATATTCACGATTAAGTTTTGCCCATTCTTCCATATGACTAATTTTGAAAAGGCTCCGATAAAAAAGTAAGTCGTATTCACGACAAAAACGGGTACCGTTTACACAAACTTCTTATTCATTGACACTTTTGCAATCTTCGACTTGTTACTCTCTTTTCCGTAATTGTAGGATTTTCCTTGTATGGAGGATGCCTTCGCTATACTGGCTTCTATAGTAGACTGAACTGTCCGGTTCTGGATTCCAGCTACTCTTTTAATCAACACTCTGAGTGCACTTTCGCAAAACCGTTATCACTCGTTATCTCTTTTTGATAACACTAAAGTGGATCTACGCATCTTGTGCTGTATGTTTTGTTCGCGAAAAATAGCTGTGATCCCTCAGTGAATGTTTATGCTTCCACTTGCTACCATCAGGATATGCGCTGATAAATTCGTTATTTACTTTTATTTATCACTATTCAAAAACTGCTTTCATGCTTGTCTGTCAGCCCTATTTAGCGGAATTTTTCTTATCACTCTTCAAAACTGTTTTCAATGCTTTTCTGTATGCCACGATCAGCGGATTCTTTTCTTACAACGATATAAGAAAAAAGTTATAAGAAAAGAATCCGCTAATCGTGGCAGACAGAAAAGCATTGAAAACAGTTTTGAAGAGTGATAAGAAAAATTCCGCTAAATGTGGCTGACAGACAAGCATGAAAGCAGTTTTTGAATAGTGATAAATACACGGATTGGCACTACTTGAAAACGATTACTAACACGAGAAAGGCCTTTTTTTCATTTTTAGTGTTAATCGCGCAATCGATAATATTTTCACTTCGTCCTAAAATTTCAATGACTATGCTCTAAACTATGACAACCGTGACTTGTGACTGATTGACCACTGATTGACGGACTACTATCCGTACACTATCCGAAAACTGACTGACTCCCTAACTCTTCCAAACTATGGGTTTTTAAGCTCCTAACATTAACTTTCGGGTGAAGCCCGAAGATTTTAGTACAAGTTGAGCTGGTGATTTTAAGCAGAAAGCTCATCCGACTTTCTCCCGATGTTCTATCAAAAGCCGAGACCACTGTCACTATGCCGGTGGCAGTGACTAGTGTCCGTGAAAATGATTTTGTTTTTACAACATAGCTGCGCTGACTAATGCTGACTACAACAAGGCTGCGGTTACGCTGAAATGAGGGTTCGCTTGACGAATTTCCTTCACAACTTCCTATTTTTTCTACAATACTAGCAAATTCAAAGGAAAATTTGCTAAGGGCGCTGCATGCCCCCTTACTTACTGAGCTTGATGTTACCTGAAGGGTAAACATTACCTGAAGGGATTCTAATTCCTTGTTAAATGTGTTGTCTTAAAGTTTTACATTTCCGTATTGTCGTGTCTGTATTTTATTGCCATCTTGATTTGAGTGCGTAATTTGCACTTAAGAAATCATCATCATCAGTGCATTCATATAGTACGCATTTTTTCCATTCCGCGATCCCCTTGTCCACACACGCTTAATCACTCATATTAAGATCATTGCGTGAATGCATACATTACATTGAAATTATTTGCTGGTCAGCGTCGTTTTGATAGTCGTTACTCTGTCCTCTTGTGTTTTATCCTTTTCTTGTCTATCCGTTTTTCGTATTAGAGTCATATCTCAACAATATTTTCTTTTTTGTATTCTCAGTGTTAGTTTTATGTTATTTAATGATAAACCATCTTATTGCACCATAGAAATTCCCTTGTTTACAACATTATTTCCGTGTGCTATGCCATTTTGTTTACCTTCGTTGGTATGGTACTGTTCTTTTATTTTCTAAACGCTTTGTTACTTTTCCCCAGTCCATTTTTAATTTGTGGCATTATAGCTTCCTCCCACGAACACGTTTTTCTCTCATCTATAATCTTCCTCTTCAATTTAACATTTTTATCCTTCTGACCAGTTCGGTTTTGCCGTGTATGACATGATGTCCTTGTTTATAATATTATAATATTTATAATTTTCTTGATTGCCTAACTCATCTAGTATCATTAGAATCGTCATGTTTTCCCATATACTTTTTCCACGTTGTATTACTTCAACTATATGTTTGATTTTCTTAGAATATTCCCTTTTGTTATATCAATACAGCTCGCCCTTGTTTCCGCATTATGGCTTTCCCCAGCGATTCATTTTTTTTGTCGACTTACTTTACTATGGGACGCCTTTTCAAAATTTACCCTCTGAGAGAGTGATAAGTTTTTGATCGTGAATATCTCCTGTTGTATCTAATGAATCAACATAATTCTTGCTATATGTCATCAGAAATATGATCACAATTTTATGATAAAATTTTCAGTTGTGTGACATAATCTCAAATAATTCAAAATTAAACTTTTCTGAAATGTTTGGTATAAACGAGAATCAACGAGTGTAATTCATAAGGTGCGTTTGCCTTTCTCGTATTTTGAAAGCTCATAGCTCAATGATCTGTAGAAGGATTTATATAATCTAACTACCAATAGGATCGAAAATTTTCAACTAGAACGTGTATTGCAACAACATTGAAGTTTTTCAATAGTACACTATTGAAAAACCTGTTTGATTTAACCCATGATAGGACCAGCCAATCAGAACGCGAGACGTCTGCATCTATACAAGAGCATCCATATAAAAGTTGGGTGGTTCATTTTCCCTACCATTTGCTGAGCAACTGGTCCCGAAACAAGACACACGAGAGCAACATCGAGGACCTGTCGTCTCACTGTTTCCCGATCTGAGTGCACGAGACACCGTCAGCACAATGACACCGAAAATCGGTAGAAAGGCAGCCAAAAAGTCCAGCAAGGCCCATTGCTGAAACAAGACACACACGAGAACCATATCTGATCTCAATATTTCCTACCAGAAGATTCATCAAGATGGAAGTTAAATTAATTTGCACCGTCACTAACACATTCAATTACGAACGGCAATGCGAAAGCGAAAGTGATGATTTTGAACACATCTTTATACTAGTATACAAATATGCCGTGCGAAACAGAGTTGCCACAGATCAATATGTATTTTTGTCGTGATTACTTTAGTATACGACCGAAAACAAAAATAAACAAATTGTTAGAACAAATTCTCTGATTCATCCACTTGATTTGCGCATTCTACATTCTACAAACAAATGCAAAATCCACTTGATTTGCGCATTCTACTTTCCAGGCGTATCAGAACTGGCTAAACTTGAAGCAATCTTAAATATTTCTTTATCACAGTGATGTAGTCGTCCTGAAAAGGACGGGGTTTTCAACTCCTCGTCGTTACGGATGGCCAGCTGCAGATGGCGAGGGATGATTTTCGTTTTCTTGTTGCCACGGGCAGCGTTACCGGCCAATTCCAATACTTCGGCAGGAAAGTACTCCATCACTGCCGCCAGAAAGACCGGTGCACCGGCACCAACACGCTCTACGTAGTTTCCCTTCCGGAGCAGACGATGGATTTTGCGAACTGGGAACTGGGAACTCTTGCTTCTGTGCTAGCTCCTTCGATCGGACCTCCAGCAGCCAATTCTACTGATTTTCCGATGAGGAAAGGGTTTTTTGGGAGCGGAGTTTCATCTTTTCCAACAATTTGAAGATACGTGAGTTCCCCAAACTTGTTAGTTGGATCCATGAACTCCGGGAGTCTTCTACCATTTGTTCCTCCTGGACCGCCGCTGCTAGTGGCTGCCATGCTTACTTAAGTCTTTGTAATTGATTGACAACAGTCACCTGTTGTCTACCCCAAGTAATCACAGATGAGAGCAAAATAAGATTAGATCCCACCTGATGTGTGTGCAAATTAAGCGCCTCCCACGCTATACTTAACGTTGAATGTTTTTTACAGTTGGTTTGATTCGGTTTCAAATGCAACTAAACTTTCACGTATAGATTATTTGGTAATTTATCTCACTACTGCCCACAGTGGTATATCAGTAGCAGAGGTGCTATTGAATGGGCTGAATGGGCAAAGGCCGATAACCGCCTTCTTTTGTTTTCTGGTATAGGATTGGCCTGCACTGTTTATTGGCCGTTCTTAGACACTTTTCGATAGCTTTTATTTTGCATTCCGATAAATTCACTAATGCAAATAGATAGGTTTTTGATATATTCACTAATGCAGATAAATACTGCAACACGCACTAATCAGGTGTATGGCACAGACCAGCACGGTTCGAGTGGGACTTTGCCTTGCCCTTAACTGTTCCTCTTGTGTGCGTGTTTCTGCGTAAAAAATCCACAAGATGCTGTTAACAGCTAGACAGAAAATTCAGTATTACTGGCTGCCACTCTACTAACTCTCTCTTTTATATCGTCTCACTGTTTCCCGTTCTGCGATATTTTGACAAAGGGGAAGTCCGTCCACCGCTACCACTAGCAGGTATAAAATGAAATGTGATGTAAGAAATAGCGTCATTCAAGTTAAAGCAGCTACTCTGAACGTACGAGACACCGTCAGCACGATGGCACCGAAAACCGGTAGAAAGACAGATTTGTACCGTCACTATCACATTCAATTACGAACGGCAATGCGAAAGCGAAAGTGATGATGTTGAACACATCTTTATACTAGTATGGGGTCGTGTGAAAATATGCCATGCGAAACAGGTTTGCCATATATACAGGTTAATCTGTATTATTATTATTATTATTACTATCATTATTGCCTTTCTCTATAGAAAGGTATTAGAATTGCTGGAAAACCCGACTTTCGAACGAAGCCTCGGAGACCCATAGCGTTATATACCATTCGACTCAGTTCGACGAGATCGGAAAATATCTGTGTGTGTGCGCGTGTGTGTGTGTGTGTGTGTGTGTGTGTGTGTGTGTGTGTGTGTGTATGTGTGTGCACTTTTCGAAGCTATTTGAACGCGCTCAATTTTCTCAGAGATGGCTGAACTGATTTCAACAAATTTGGCCTCGTTTGAAAGCTACTGTCGAATTATTGATCATGTTCGAAGATCAAATGGTTGCGTCTATTGGTTCCGAAGATATGATTGTATAAGTGACGTAACCGACAAAAAGCGTTGTATTTGAACGCGATCAATTTTCTCAGAGATGGCTGAACCGATTTGAACAAACTTAGGCTCGTTTGAAAGCTACTGTCGGGCCATTGATCTAGTTCGAAAATCAAATGGTTGTGACTTTTGGTTCCATATATATGATGGTATATGTGACGTAACCGACGAAAAGCGTTGTATTTGAACGCGCTCAATTTTCTCAGAGATGGCTGAACCGATTTTAACAAACTTGGGCTCGTTTGAAAGCTACTGTCGGGCCATTGATCAAGTTCGAAAATCAAATGGTTGTGACTTTTGGTTCCAGATATATGATGGTATATGTGACGTAACCGACAAAATACGTTAATTTTTACCGCTCTTATATACATATAAGGGTGCCAAAATTTTGGGATCACCTCTATTTTTGTTAAGCTCTAATGCTCAAAATTTTAAGCACCTCGAAAAAAGCCTTCATGCAAAATTTGACCTAAATCGGACATGCTTAAGGGGTGCTGCCCGGTGATAAAGGTTTGACAATTTTCGATCTTGAAAAAGCACCATAGGGGGAAGTACAGGAAATTTCCAAAATCGAAATTTTTTCTTGATGCCGAAACTCTTAAAACTGCATGAAACATCGTAATTTAGTGTCATTTCAAAAAAAATTTTTTTCTGAAAATATCTACTTTCTGGGACTTAGAAATAAGTCCCAAAAAGTCGACTTTTTCAAAAAATTTTTTTTCGAGATGACACTAAATCTCGACGTTTCATGCAATTCTAAGCCTTTTGACATCAAAAATTTTTTTTCGATTTCGAAAATTTCATGTACTCCCCCCTATGGTGATTTTTCAAGATATATGAAAATTCCACTAAGTGGACTAAGAAGGCTTTTTGTCGTTTATACGACTTACTTTAGTATGGGGTGCCTTTTCAAAATATACCCTCTGAGAGGGTGATCAGTTTTTGATCGTGAGTATCTCTTGTTGTATCTAACGAATCAAGATAATTTTTGCTACATGCCATCGGGAATATGATCACAATTTTATGATAAAATTTTCAGTTGTGTGACATAATCTCAAATAATTCAAAATTAAACATTTCTGAAATGTTTGGTATAAACGAGTATCCAAGAGGATAATTCATAAGGCGCGTTTGCTTTTCTCGTATTTTTAAAGCTCATAGCTCAGTGACCTGTAAAGGGATTTATATAATCTAACTACAAATAGAATCGAAATTTTTCATCTTGAACTTGTATAGCAAAATCATTAAAGTATTTCAATAGTACACTATTGAAAAACCTGTCTCATTTGACCCATGTCAACACCAGCCAATCAGAACGCGTTCTGAGGAAGAGAACAAAATATCTGCTGCTGTACAACAAATCGAGAAAAATGTTCCGAAAAGTGGTGAATATCGCAGTGAGCTCTTCAATTTGGTCCTTCTGAATGCTAGAAACGAATCCCTATAGCATATTGATAGTTGATTTCAATAAATTATGCAAATCCGAAATGAAATAATCGACATTAAAATTCTGTATGCGGCTATTTTTATAGCCGTTAGGACCGCCCATTAGTGAAAAAGCTACAAACGAAATTAGGTAAAAACAAGCCTCTCAACAAAAATTGAATCAGTTTGGATTCTATCGCCACTGCAAGCAAATGTGTTTTGTGTCGTCTGTCAAATAGTTTCGCTTTCGACAAGAACGATTACGTCACAGCTGCCAGTCATTACCATTGGTGAAAAAACAACGGTGGAGAGCATTACACAAAATCAAATCTAATGGCTCTAAAAGTTTTCTAAAGAACTATTAGGATTTGTTGTTCACAAATCGAAGATAACTATCCTCAGTTTAGTGCAAATCAAGAACAGTTTGGTTAGATTTGTGCCATTTTCGCTGTGTGAAATTCACAGTAATCGAGATCAAGTTAAGCTTTCTTTGTTTTTGCTAAAAATGTTCCAGAGTTTATTGTCGGAGAAAATTGCGCAATTTGATCCTCCTGAATGCTAGAAACGAATCCCTACAGCATATTGATAGTTTCTTTCAATAAATTATACAAATCCGAAATGAAATAATCGGCAATAAAATTCTGTATGCGGCTATTTTTATAGCTGTTAGAACCGCCCATTAGTGAAAAAGCTACAAACGAAATCAGGTAAAAACAAGCCTTACACAAAATCAGCCGTTCTAATGGCTCTAAAAGTTTTCTAAGAACTATTAGGATTTCTGTTTTACTATTTTTACCTGGAGCTGTTAGCGGAATATATTCAATAGTTGAACTATTTGTGTACCATTTAATTCCACTATTTCACTGTCACGTTTTTACACTATCACAAAGTCACTATACTTTAATGAAGCATAACAAACGTTACAATACAGATACGCGTATTTCGGAATCTTATTTACACCCTTCTTCAGTGTACACAGTGTACACGATACACTGAAGAAGGATGTAAATAACATTCCGGAATACGCGTATCTGTATTGTAACGTTTGTTATGCTTCCTGAAAGTATAGTGACTTTGTGAAAGTGTAATAATCTGACAGTGAAATAGTGGAATTAAATGGTACATAAATAGTGCAACTATTAGGATTTGTTGTTCGCCAATCGAAGGTAATTATCCTCAGTTTAGTGTAAATCAAGAACAGTTTGGTTAGATTTGTGCACTTTTCGCTGTGTGAAATTCACAGTAATCGAGTTATGTCTCTGACATTACCCACCCGCCTTTTTTAGATTAGCATCACTGATTACAAATAGGCAACGCAAATGTCAAGCACTAGTTTGGAAAAATTATGCTGACTGTGTGACATAAACACTGAAGCGTGCTTTTGTGAACTACTCGAATCAATCTGAATCAATTGGTGACAAAATTAGTATCCATTATGACTTCCTCGTTTGTTCGATTCTGGAGGCCGCGGAACAAGCCCAAACCAAACGATTTCTTGGTCCATCGTCTAACAGAAGACCTCCAAATCCTTGGTGGGACAAAGAGTGCTCAGATGCTAAACACGCGAAACAAAATGCTTTCAAGACGTTTTTAAAACGAGGAGGAGGAACTCCTCAGAATTTTAAAAAATTCTTGGTTTTAGAAACCAAGTACAAGAACATACTTCGGGTTAAGAAATGCAGCTATTGGAGACATTTTGTGGAAGGTTTGTCAAGAGAAACCTCAATTAGCATTCTTTGGAATACGGCCAGACGAATGAGGAATCGTAACGTAGGAAATGAGAGTGAGGAGTACTCGAATCGATGGATATTTGATTTTGCGAGGAAAGTTTGTCCAGATTCCGTTCCTACGCATAGCATTATTAGGGAGTCTTCTTCAAATGATGATTCCATTGATAGCCCATAGCACTCATGTCTTTAACAATAACGCTCCTGGGTTGGACAGAATTAAATTCAATTTGATGAAGAATCTGCCCGACCTCGCAAAAAGACGTTTGTTGGAATTGTTCAACAAGTTTCTTGAGCAAAATATTGTTCCACCTGACTGGAGACAAGTGAAAGTTATCGCCATTCAAAAGCCGGGGAAACCAGCTTCCAATCACAACTCATATAGACCCATTGCGATGTTGTCCTGTATCAGAAAATTGTTCGAAAAAATTATTCTACGACGTCTCGACACTTGGGTCGAGACGAACGGTTTGTTGTCAGATACTCAGTTTGGCTTCCGTAGAAATAAAGGGACGAATGATTGCCTTGCATTACTTTCGTCTGACATCCAAATTGCCTTCGCTCAAAAGCAACAAATGGCATCTGTATTTTTAGACATTAAAGGAGCATTTGATTCAGTTTCCATTGATGTTCTTTCAGACAAGCTCCACCAACATGGACTCCCAGCGGTTATAAATAATTATTTGCACAACCTTTTGTCAGAGAAACGCATGCATTTTTCACATGGCGATTTGGCAACACTCAGAATTAGTTACATGGGTCTCCCGCAAGGCTCATGCCTCAGTCCACTCCTCTATAATTTTTACGTGAATGACATTGACAGCTGTCTAGTAACACCATGTACACTATCAGGAATCAGAACAAATTGACTCAAATGGCACGTTCCCCTTGATATTTGGAGATTTGTGCCTTGCCATCAATTTGTTTCTAGCATCATTTTCCCGATATATAAGAGGGAAGGATTGAAAGGAAATGGTAAGGGTTGGACTAGGAGGATGGGAAAAAATGACGACACAAAAACACATAAGAGCAGAAGTAAATTCTGCACCCCTAAGGGATGCCGAACAATCTGCTGGGGATCACATCTGGTGGAAGCAGAAGTAAATTCTGAACCTCTAAGAGGTCCCGAACAGTCTCCTATTATTAAAACCTCCAACCCCCGAGAGGATTTAGAGATCTTACAAAAGCGACACCATTCTGCACTCCCGGAAGAATGCAGAACGATTCGCAGTATGTACGAGCAGAAGTAAATTCGGTACCCCCTAAAGGATGCCAAACAATCTGCTAAACCCCATTTAAGGAGAATACAGAAAGGATTCATTCACTCCATGAAGAACGATGAATCCTTCTGACTATAGCTCCTTACCACATTGGGTGAGAAACGAGAGAATATCCTTCAATTTTAGCTCCGCATACACAGACTCAACCATGTATGGAGAACCAAAAACCCGGATACGAAGCTGCGTCAATGCGGGGCAGTTACATATCAGATGATATGAAGTACCGTAATCGCATTCACACAAATCACACGAATAATACTCAGCACGTTGAATAGTAGCCATGTGATAATTGAGTTTGCAATGTCCAGTCAGAGCTCTGACCAGAATACTGCAATGATGCTTGGAGAAATGCAGTAGACACTTTGACATTTTCAGATTTAAATCTGGTAGAAATGCTTTTGTCTGAGCGCAAGTTTGCAAGCTGCGCCAGTAGCTGGCATGTTTGGATGCAGCCCAAGAACGAATCTTGTGCTTTATCCAACTAGTTGAAAGTGGTAAAGCTGGTTCAGGACCAACGAAATCATTCGTTGCACCAGCTCTAGCCAACTCATCAGCCCATTCATTTCCAGTAATACCAGAATGGCCGGGTACCCATAAGAAGTAAACAGCATTTGAAATGCTGAGGTCCTCGATTTGAGTTCGACATGCGATCACTAGATTAGACCGTGAGTCATTCGAACTGAGTGCTTTTAAGGCTGCCTGACTGTCGGAACAAAAATAAATACGTTTACCACAGATCCTCTGCTGAAGTGCCGATTGTACTCCACACAGAATTGCGTAAATTTCTGCTTGGAACACAGTACAGTATCTACCAAGTGAATGAGACTGCTCCAGCCTCATTTCACGACAGTAGACACCAGCACCAGCACGACCATTCAACAGAGAACCGTCCGTATAACAAACTATGTGTTCATCAAGTTGTCGTTCCAGACAACCAGACAACCATTCCTCACGAAAAGGATAGCTCACATTGAATGTTTTGAAAGGAAAACTGCATGTGAGAGTTAGGTCACTAGGAGCGAGTAAATACTCATCCCACGTAACCATTTGAGACCACAAGCGAGTGTGGCTGGTAGCATAATCTAATGGGTTACTGTTCCAAAGCCCTGTAACCCTAAGACGGTATGCACAAGATAATGCTTCTTGGTTTAGGAACACATGTAGTGGATTAATGCACAGTAGCGCCTCTAGAGCAGCAGTAGGAGTTGTCGTGAATGCTCCTGTCATCGCCATTAGGACCATCCTTTGGAGATGATTTAGCTTTGACTGAACTGTCGCGACTTCTCCTTTCTGCCACCATACAAGACATCCATATGCTAAAATTGGTCTAACAATAGTTGTGTAGATCCAATGAATATATCTGGGGTTGAGTCCCCATGATTTTCCAAAAGCTCGTCTGCATTGGCCGAAAGCCATGCAAGCTCTTTTAATCCTGAAGTCAATGTGAGCAGACCAATTCAGTTTTGAGTCAAGAATAATCCCGACGTATTTAACTTGATCGACCACAGTGACCTCTGAACCAAAAAACTGCAACGGACGAGCTCCTGTAATTATCCTACGATGAGTGAAAAGCACCATTGATGTTTTGCCCGGATTTACAGATAATCCAACCTGACAACACCATTGTTCAACAGATCGCAGGGCTTGCTGCATTAAATCAAAGAGAGTGTTAATGCTTATACCGGTCATCAATATATGATAATCGTCGGCAAAACCATAAGTCGGAAATCCAAGGTTATTAAGTTTCCTCAACAAACCATCAGCGACTAGGTTCCATAAAAGTGGGGATAGTACACCACCTTGAGGACACCCACAGACACTCAGTTTTCTAATCTCTGCTTGCCGAAGCGATGAACAAAGAAGTCGATTGCTAAGCATTGCGTGTATCCAATTTGTGATACTTGAAGGTATGCCATGACCACGGGCTGCTTTTGTGAGAAAGCTTTTTCAATATTGCACACAACATCATGTAACAGGGTTGTAGTGGACTTTCCACGCTGGTAAGCATGTTGCACTCCATGTAGCGGATGCACGCCCAAACTAACATTCCTGATATAGTGATCGACTATGCGTTCCACTGTTTTAAGAAGAAATGAGCTAAGACTGATAGGCCTGAAACTCTTCGCTTCCTCATAAGTGTCGCGACCGCCTTTGGGAATAAATTTGACAATTATTTCCTGCCAGGCTCTTGGAATATATCCAGTCGCAAGACTAAGAGGAAGTATTTTCTTCAAAACATGTTTGAAATGTTCATACCCTTTCTGCAGTAACACTGGGAAAACTCCATCCTTTCCAGGAGACTTGTACGGAGCAAAACTCTCAACTGCCCATTTGACCGATTCAATCGCCACAACGCTTCGAGCAAGGGCCCAAGAATCGTAACTACCTGAAAAAGTCTCGGGAAGAGCTGTCGGTGATGGATCAATACATCCTGGAAAGTGAGTGTTAAAAAGATAGTGAAGTACATCACCTTCATCAGACAAGTGTTCACCATCTGAAGTTCTTAAGAAACTGACATTAAAGTCCTTAGACTTCGAAAGTAACTTATTTAATCTGCTAGCCTCGTTGAGACTAGAGACATTTGTGCAGAGGCTTTTCCAACCACTTCGCTCAGACGATCGAAGAGCATTTTTGTAAGCCCTTCGAGCCGACACGAATGCCCCCGACCCATCTCTGCGTCGGTGGTTCCAAGCTCTTCTGCATAGTTTCCTTAGTCTAGCAAGTTCAGCATTCCACCAAGGAGTTCCTCTAGTAGCTCGCACAATCCGAAGTGGACAAGCCTCTTCATATGCTGCAGCTATGAGTGAGTTTGTCTCGTCGACAACATTTTCCAAATCAATTGGGGTTTCAATTGTTGGTTGGTACCCGTAAAATCTAGTCGCCAAGCCCTCTTCATAGAGGTCCCAGTTTGTAGATTTGGGATTACGATATGTGATAATATCAAATTTAACGTTTGAATGATCAAAGAATATGTACTTATGATCAGACAACGAAGGTTCGAGCTCATCGGAGACGAGCCAATCTACCAACTCATGCGCAATTCTAGAGAGTTACGTCCAAAACCTCCTCTCTTCCAGATCTCGCAAAAGTTGGACGGTTTCCTGCATTGACTATGTGCAGGTTTGTACTGCTCACAAATTCCATCATATCAGAGCCTCTCGAATTTATATCTGTGCTGCCCCATATGATATGGTGAGCATTTATGTCACTGCGGTAAATCACTCTTGCAGCAGTATGATACAACCTTTTTGAAGTCATCGCTTGGCGAAGGTTGGTTATGCGGTAAATATGCCGAACAATAGACATATTTCCTGTCTATGCCATCAACAATCATACCAACTGTGACAGCACAAATATCCCGAGTTGTGAGCTCCGATATGCGAGAAACATCGAGAGCACTATTTGCAAGTATGTATGCTCGAGGCATTTCACGTGGATTAGTCATACCGCTCTTGTTGAAGGCAACAAAGACTGGGTTTAACAATTTTCCAACGTAGAAGTTTCCCTTTTGGAAATATGTTTCTTGAACCAAAGCTATAGAAGCTTTACCTTCTTGCAGAAGTCTGGATAGATTCATACTTGCTGTACGTTTATGCTGAAGATTGATTTGTGCCACTCTAACCATTATCAATTAGAGTAACGAACATTCCACCTTCAGCACTTATCGTACAACAACTACAAGAAACCAAATTTATTGGCTTATAATCGCCTGTAGCGATCCATGTAAGGATTTTTTTAAATGTTTTAATCATTTAAATCCCACGAGTTGCGAAGAAAGAAGTCGTCCACTGTGCCAGAGCTTCGCTTAACACAGTAAGGGAAAATCCCAAGATATTCCGTGAATGACATTGACAGCTGTCTAGTAACCCCATGTACACTAAGACAATTGGCAGATGATGGCGTGGTTTCAGTTACTGGATCCAAAGCTATTGATCTGCAAAAACCATTGCAAGATACCTTAGATAAATTGTCCGTTTGGGCTGTTCATCTTGGTATCGAATTCTCTGCGGAGAAAACAGAGCTGGTCGTCTTTTCAAGAAAGCATGATCCCGCGCAACTTCAGCTTCATATGATGGGAAGAATAATCGAACAGGTTTTGACTTTCAAATACCTCGGGGTGTGGTTTGATTCCAAATGCACGTGGGGAGGACACATTAGGTATCTGATAACGAAATGCCAACAAAGAGTAAATTTTCTTCGAACAATAACAGGGTCTTGGTGGGGTGCTCATCCGCAAGATCTAATAAAATTGTATCAGACAACGATACTTTCAGTGATGGAATATGGATGCGTTTGCTTTCGTTCCGCTGCAAACTCTCATATTATCAAACTGGAACGAATTCAGTATCGTTGTTTGCGAATTGCTTTTGGGTGCATGCATTCGACACATACAATGAGTCTTGAAGTTCTGGCGGGAGTTCTTCCATTAAAAGATCGATTTTGGGAGCTTTCATCACGCCTGCTAATAAGATGTGAGGTGCTGAATCCCATGGTAATTAATAATTTCGAACGACTAGTCGAGCTTCGATCTCAATCAAAATTCATGACAGTATATTTTAACCATATGTCACAGGAAATCAACCCTTCAATATATATTCCTATCCGTGTCAGCCTCCTAAATGTACCTGACTCAACTTTATTCTTCGACACATCCATGCAGCGCGAAGTGCGTGGGATCCCGGATCACCTACGCTCTATGGAAATCCCAAAAATATTTTCAAGTAAGTTCAGGCATATTGACTCTGAGAAAATGTTTTACACGGACGGATCGCGAATTGAAGAAGCGACAGGGTTTGGTATGTTCAACAATAATGTTTCGGCCTCATTCAAGCTTCAAGAACCTGCATCTGTTTATATAGCTGAGTTAGCAGCAGTTCATTTTAGCTTGAATGTAATCGTCACATTATCTCCAAACCATTATTTCCTCTTCACAGATAGTCTGAGTGCAATTGAAGCCATTCGCTCAAACGCTGCTGGCAAAAATGAACCGTTTTTCTTGGGTAAAATAAAACAGTGTCTGAACGACATATTGAATAATAATTATCTAATCACTATAGTCTGGGTCCCGGCTCATTGCTCCATTCCAGGCAATAAAAGAGCCGATAATTTAGCCAAACGTGGTGCTATTGAGGGTGAAATTTATGAGAGACCGATTGCTTTCAACGAATTTTATAGCGCGACTCGCCAAAGAACACTTGCCAGCTGGCAAGCTTCTTGGGATAAAGATGATCTGGGTCGGTGGATGCACTCAATTATTCCTAAAATTTCGACAAAGGCATGGTTCAAGGGGCTGGATGTGAGTAGGGACTTCATTCGTTTGATGTCCAGACTCATGTCCAATCACTACACGTTAGATGCACATCTCCTTCGAATTGGACTTTCCGAAACTAATCATTGTGCTTGTGGCAAAGGCTATCGCGATATTGATCATGTCGTTTGGACATGCGTGGAGTATCGTGATGTCAGAGCTCAACTAATAAATTCCTTGCGTACCCAAGGTAGACTATCCAATGTCCCAGTTCGAGACATTCTTGCTTGTCGTGACCTTTCTTACATGAAACTTCTTTATCATTTCATAAATAAAATTGAAGTTTCAATTTAATAATTGACCCTTTTGAGGGTTAGTTCTGACTCCTACTGCGTCCATTAGTTCATCTAATAGCAAAATTTTAATAAAAATGATGTGCTGATACAAACAAACTCAAAATAGGTTACGAAATCAACAACAAAATGTATAAAAATTTAAGCATATCTTATAATTTATAGTAGTACATCGCTTGGTTCAAATAATGTTCTTAAGTCGATTTAATAATAAATAATGAAATAGCTAATATGATATTTAAAAAATAAGAGGAATATGTTTTATTAAACTCAAATCGCTGTTACTATATTAGTATTATATTAGGTTAAGAATTCTATGTAAAAGTGATGATACGGCGAAGGAAAACTTATGTAAATTGCCTTAAGAAATAAACGTATTTATGGAAAAAAAATTAGTATCCAAAATTATTTAATAAAAGATTGAAATATATTTTCATGAGACTGTTATGAAAGAAGAGAAAGGCATTATCACACCACTAGGTGGATTAAAAAGGGTTTTGCCTTTCTCATAAAAAAAGGTTATGCAATCACTTGAAAAACAGACTAGTGAAAATTGGCCCGGAGGGCCAAGTGTCATACACCGTTCGACTCAGTTCATCGAGCTGAGCAATGTCTGGGTGTGTATGTATGTGTGTGTGTGTCAAATAATCTCACTAGGTTTTCTAGGAGATGGCTGAACCGATTTTGACTTAGATTCAAATGAAAGGTCTCGTGGTCCCATACGGAATTCCTGAATTTCATCCGGATCCGACTTCCGGTTCCGGAATTATAGGGTAAAGTGTGTTCAATATTGTACACCGTCATTTAAACCGGTGAAACAAAAAACGTGAACCGACTTTGATTATGCCGGTTCTCGGGTTCCTGTGCCGGAAGTGCATATAATAGTGATCCCATTTCGTTTTCTTAAGGAAGACTTACGCAATCAAAGCACTGTTTTATTCTGTAAATGTTATCCATAAACAATTCCTTGGTTTCTTTCACGAATCGAAGAGAAAAATTTTGAATAGAATACCACAATATTATATACATGAGAAAGGCATCATTACACCACTAGGTGGATTAAAACAGGTTTTTAGATTAGCATCACTGATTACAAATAGGCAACGCAAATGTCAAGCACTAGTTTGGAAAAATAATGCTGACTGTGTGACATAAACACTGAAGCGTGCTTTTGTGAACTACTCGAATCAATCTGAATCAATTGGTGACAAAATTAGTATCCAAAATTATTTAATAAAAGATTGAAACATATTTTCATGAGACTGTTATGAGAGAAGAGAAAGGCATTATCACACCACTAGGTGGATTAAGAAGGGTTTTTTAGATTAGCATCACTGATTACAAATAGGCAACGCAAATGTCAAGCACTAGTTTGGAAAAATGATGCTGACTGTGTGTCATAAACACTGAAGCGTGCTTTTGTGAACTACTCGAATCAATCTGAATCAATTGGTGACAGAATTAGTATCCAAAATTATTTAATAAAAGATTGTAACATATTTTCATGAGACTGTTATGAAAGAAGAGAAAGGCATTATCACACCACTAGGTGGATTAAGAAGGGTTTTTTATTATTAGAATGACTCTTGCATACCGAAGATCGTCGATACATTTCAGACCAGGCCATTGCAATTGTCTCGCACTGAAATTTCGAGAAGAATCAGATATCTTCGAACTTCATAGCTTCAATAAAAATAAACTACAAATTTGTTGTACCTAGTCTTCTATATTAGCAAATTAAAAAGGAATTGTTTCAAGTTTGGAATATATAGTTGTAGAGTAGTATCTGTTTTTTTTTTTTTTTTACAAGGTGAATTGCATTTACGCACGGAGTGTGGGACTCTCCACAGGACTACCCAACTGTTGATTGGAACTACCCACTAAAACACCTTGGATCTCCAACCCTACCTCCCCGGCACCACCGCTAAGTATTACTTCGGGGTGGAAGGCTATTGGTGCTCACAGCACCCTCCCCAGATTTATGCCGAATGGAGATCAGCATCCTGCTCTCAAGGGATCGACCAGTTGGATGACGAGGTCGGTCCAGTGATGCCGGCTGGAGGGTAACTTCCGGTTCACTGGCGCCTCGACGACCCAAAACTGATGCTACGTCGCGGAACTACTCGACTAGTCTCCGCCAAAAGATCTAGTCTACACCGACGGAGGGTTCCCCGACGAGGGAAGTCCTCCCGAACCGACGGGACACCCGATGGAGTGCCGAGGTCGGTCCCGCGATTCCGGTTGGAGCATGGCTTCCGGTTCGCTGGCGCCTCGACGACTCGAATCGGTGTTGTGGCGGCTACTCGACTAGCCCCCGCCGAAGGATCTAGCCTACACCGACGGAGAGTTCCCCGACGAAGGAGGCCCTCCCGAAACCGACGCCTTCGATACCCGTCAACGCCCGACCGAGAGGATGCCTGGGTCGATCCAGTGATTCCGGTTGGAGGAAAGCTTCCGGTTCACTGGCGCCCCGACGATCCTAACAGTTTTACGTACTACTCGTCTAGTCCCCGTCGATGGATCTAGACTACTCCGACGAAGAGCTTCCCGACGAAGAAGGTTCTCCCGGACCGACGTTTATTCGCTGATCCCTCTTGAGCCTGCTACGGTACACGGCTGACCTGTTGTTGATCCGCACTCCATTTCCGCTGCAATATTCCCGCAATTTGGGATGCCGCGGTCGACACTGCGTTCCAGTTCTCTACGCAGTGGCACATTCTCTGGATCAGGTTTTCCGGTGTTGTGTCCCTGCCGCATGCCTCCAGTAGCTCACTCCTTTGAGCCGCGAAACGGGAACATGCGAACAAGACGTGTTCAGCCGTCTCGATCTCGTCTGGGCAGCCAGGACATACAGGGGATGTCGTGTGGCCGAACCTGTGGAGGTACCATCTGAAGCACCCGTGGCCTGTGAGGAATTGCGTCAGGCCGAAGTTCACTTCTCCGTGAGGTCTATCTAACCAGCTCGAGACCCTAGGTATGAGCCGATGTGTCCACCTGCCCTTGGTTGAGCTGTCCCACTCTTGTTGCCATCTGCGTAGAGAAGCGGCTTTGGAGGCCCTACGGGCGTTCCTGTCTCCTCGCATGCTGTAGCGCTCCGCGTCTTCCTTCACTATCAGACTGATAGGCATCATGCTTGCAACCACGCAGGCCGCATCCCTCGATACAGTGCGGTATGCACTGATTACGCGAAGACACATCAGTCTATGCGTACTCTCCAGCATCTGTGCGTTGCGTTCCACATTCAGTGCCGACGCCCATACCGGGCTGCCGTACCTGAGGATCGAAACTGCCACTCCTGCCAGTAACCTTCGTTTACTGGAGCGCACAGGCGAGCTGTTGGCCATCAAACGAGAGAGCGCCGCGATCGCTGTTGATGCGCGCTTGCAGGCGTATTCAACGTGCTTGCTGAAACTGAGTTTGTCGTCAAGCATCACACCCAATTGCTTCAGTGATCTCTTGGAGGGGATCACGCAATCTCCGGCATGTACCAGCGCCTCCTGTTCCGATTTGCGGTTGTTTACCACCGCCACCTCTGTTTTGTGGTGCGCGAGTTGCAGTTTCCTGTTACGCAGCCAGTCCTCCACCAAGCAGATTGAGTGTGATGCACTCAGTTCGACCTCTTCGATGGATTCGCCGTAGACTGTCAGCATGACGTCGTCCGCGAACCCGACTATCTTGACACCCGGAGGGAGCCTCAACCTCAGTACTCCATCGTACATTATATTCCACAGGATCGGGCCCAAGATAGATCCCTGTGGTACTCCAGCCGTGATTGGAGTGCTACGTGTGCCTTCGTCGGTCTCATAGAGCAATACTCGGTTCTGGAAGTAGCTTTCCAGAATCTTGTACAGCCCTTCCGGTACTCCTAGTCGAAGTAGGGAATCAGCAATGTCTGCCCAGCAAGCACTATTGAACGCGTTCTTGAGTAGTATCTGTTTAATGTAACTTATCTGTACTTTAATGTAGGTGTATCGCTTCAAACTCTATTAGTGAAAAAGAGGAAAGCTTTCACAATTCATACAATCAATCAACTAACTCATATTCGGAAAAGTGATGGGAGCGTGTCAGTTTTGATGTGGAACACATCTTTATTTTATATATAGTGGTGCAAATCAGAAACTCAAGAAAAACTACACGTAGAAATGTGGTCAAGTTTTAAACACTTACAGCTCAGTCTATTTTGTATCAATTATTAATATTATTTCATCATTTGATAGGAAATATTTCTACGTTTCGATTTGAATGTATCAAGCCACGTATTTTCATTTATATATGATTGAAATTTTGATTAGTAGCGAGCAGTGTCCTATTTTGTCTGCTAAAAATCTCCGGTATACCGGATTTCCCTGCCATAGACGACGGTTTTGAAGGAGTAAGCGATTGATCAAAGAGAGAGCATCGTTCTGATTGGTCAATCGATGCAAAAGCGAAGCTGCTGGAAGCACGCGAACCTCTAAATATAAGCGAAAAGCTAGCGTTTCAGTCCTATTCGTAGCATGCTAGAGGTAGATTGCTGCTAGGCAGCAAGACAAAAACGATTTGAAGCTTTAAGGGCTCAGCTCAACATGTAAGTCTGCCAGCACTGCTGAGTTTTGGCTAGTTATTTTTAAAGCTCCAGTTTTTAACGAATTCTAGTCTGTTATATTGTTGAATCGATTCAAAATCGTAGTGCGCTCATTACCTAACTATCGTCTCTTCATCTATTCAAAACATTCACAACCATTCAGTTACGGATTTCATCGTGATTTTGATTATTCTGTGGCGTTTGTCTGCCGACATTGAAGTGCCCATTGTGTGCAAACATCTAAACAATAACAATCATCTCTAGCAATCATCTTGCTCTCTGCTACTTGTCAGAGTCTGTGGTGAAGAACAACATGGAAAAGAATTGTTCCAAATGCAGCCAAGTAATCACCGGTATTGATTCTGTTGTTTGTCGAGGATACTGTGGATGTTTATTCCATATGGCATGCTCTGGTGTTTCGCGCGCACTTATGGGTTATTTTACATCGCACCGTAGAAACTTGTTTTGGATGTGTGATAACTGTGCTGGAATATTTGAAAACTCGCATCTCCGTTCTATAACTCAAATTGCCGATGAAAAGTCACCCCTAACATTGCTAACGGCTGCTATAAATAATCTGCAAACTGAACTGAAACAGTTAGCGAAACCAGATACTACACTTTCTACGCGCTGGCCTAAAATTGTTCCTCGCCGTGCTGCTAAACGTCCCCGTGGACCTGATTTAGATAAGCAAACAATAGAGTGTCAGTCTGGCTCAAAACAGGTGGGAGCAAACGTTGTTTCTGTTCCTAGTGTTAAACCGATTAGCAAATTTTGGCTCTATCTTTCGAGGATTCGCCCTGATGTGTCTAATGACGAAATTTTTTCGATGGTTCGTGCTAATCTCTCCATGGTTCAGGATCCGGACGTTGTTAAGTTGGTTGCTAAGGGTGCTGACACTAGCAACATGAGCTACATCTCATTTAAAGTCGGGCTAGATCCAGCATTAAAATCAACTGCATTAGATCCTTCAACTTGGCCTGAAGGAATTATGTTCCGTGAATTTGAAGATTATTCGGTATCAAAATTTCCAAATCTTACTCCGAAGATAACATCACCTCAAGGAACACCAATGCTGATCCTGACTTAGAATCAATGCGCTCTTTGTCGGACGGTGGGAACCATCTGGTTCCCATCACAGGCGAGTACCTCTCAACTACTTTGACAAACTCAACAATCCATCGTCCTGTGTTCCAGCTTGTTACCTCTGTTGGAAATGAAGCCGTCCGCACGTTCTACCAGCCAGATGATGTACCACGCTTAGCTGTTTGCGCCTTTCCAGGTGAAACATTAACATCTGACTTGGACGAAGAAGCAGTTATTTACCACAAAATGCATTCTCACAATTTTGGCGAGGGCATCATTGCCCCCGTCACAGGCGAGTACAACTTGTGCGGCACTGCTAATCCCTATACTACTTCCTCACATTTCCAGCGTTGTCGTCCCAATTCAGAACCTGATATTTACAATTTGAGGATGTACTACCAAAATGTTAGAGGATTAAATACAAAAATCGACGACGTATATTTGGCTGCTGTAGATGGTGACTACGATGTATATGTTCTCACAGAGACTTGGCTTGACTCGAGAATAAATTCGATACAACTTTTCGGTGCCGCTTTCTCCGTATATCGAATGGATCGCAACTTTCATAATAGCTTACGCAGTCGTGGTGGTGGAGTACTGATCGCTGTTTCAGCAACACTTACTTCAAGCGAGGTAATCCTGGATTGTTCTGAAACTGAGTCTGTTTCGGCTAAGATTTCAGCGCCAATGAAAAATTATTACATTGGAGCAGTGTATATTCCCCCCGATAAGCGACATGATGGTAGCATTCTGCAAATACTTCTCGATGCTGTCGAACGAGTATCTTCTCAGGCTAAGGATAATGACGTCATCATAATTCTTGGTGACTTCAATCAACCTGGTCTCATATGGACCTCATCTGAGTACGGTTAAGCTTATCCTGACCCAACGACCTCAACAATGACTTATGCTAACCAAGTATTACTAGATGGGCTAGCATTCCATGGTCTAAGACAAGTTAGCACGATTTCCAATCATCAATCGCGTTTTCTTGACCTCGTATTTATCAATGAGACTGGTCTATCTGAATGCACTGTAACAGAAGCTCCTAGCGTTATGGTTCCACTTGATGATTTTCACCCGGCGTTAGAAGTAGTAATTTCTGCCAGCAGCCGTTCGTTGCAATACGAAGAATTGATTCCGTTTGATCGCTTCAACTTTCGTAAAACAAATTTGACAACATTGCGTCACTTATTGTTGCAAATTGATTGGAGTACGCTATACAGTTATGTTGATATTGATGCTGCCGTTACCCACTATAATCGTCAATTGCATAATTGTGTTGAAAACTGTGTACCTAAATGTAAACCTCCTAGAAAACCACCTTGGTCCAACGTCACCTTACGGAATTTGAAACGTATTCGTGCCAAAGCTTTGCGTATGTATACAAACAGACGTTGCCCTATATCTAAGCATCGCTTCACTACAGCCAGTAACGAATATCGTATCTATAATAAATTTCTATACAATCGCTACGTGAATCGTATGCAAAATAACCTAAGGCACAACCCTAAAAGCTTCTGGTCATTTGTCAATACGAAGAGAAATGAAATTGGACTTCCATCTAAGATGATGTATTACGATAATGAAGCTACAACAGCTATTGACAAGTGTTCACTATTTGCTAGATACTTTGCAAGTGTCTTTTCGACTGACTCACCTACTGCCATCGAACTTGAAAACGCTGCTCGTGATGTTCCCGCTGATGTAATTGATATGGACATTTTTCATATCTCCGAGCAAATGGTTATTTCAGCCGTTAAGAAAATCAAGTCGTTGTATGCTCCAGGTATCAGCGCCATGCCATCCGCTATTTTGAAAAAATGTTCGGACATTTTAGCAGTGCCACTAGCGCATATCTTCAATTTGTCGCTCCAGCAGCAATCATTTCCAACTGATTGGAAACGGTCTATAATGTTCCCGGTTTATAAAAAAGGTGACAAGTGTAACGTCGTTAATTACCGAGGAATCACGTCGCTGGGTGTTGAATCTAAGATCTTCGAATCAATCATCAATACTACTCTATTATCAGCTTGTCGCCATTATATTAGCAGTTGCCAACATGGATTCTTCCCTGGTCGGTCAGTTGAGACAAATCTCGTTTGTTTCACATCGTTTTGCACCGAGCAAATGTCCAACAAATTCCAGATAGACACGGTCTACACTGACCTTAAAGCTGCTTTTGACTCTGTGAATCACGAAATTTTGTTAACCAAGCTGGGCAAACTAGGATTTACGACCAGATTTTGTCAATGGCTCCGAACATACCTCGTTAACCGTAAAGTTGTCGTACAAATTGGAAATACTGTGTCTGAACCATTTGCAAGTATCTCAGGAGTTCCTCAGGGAAGTACTCTAGGACCACTTCTTTTTTCGTTGTTTGTGAACGATGCTGTATTTGTCTTAAGACATGGTGGCAAATTATTTTTTGCTGACGATTTGAAAATATTTCTCGTTATTCGCAAAAAAGCTGATTGCCGTGAGTTGCAACATCTTGTTAATATGTTTTACGAATGGTGTGTAGGAAACAAAATGGATCTCTGTGTTTCTAAATGTTCCGTCATAAGCTATCATCGTACGAGAAGCATGTTTAATTTTAATTACACCGTCGCTGGCACTCAACTGCAACGCGTTGATCACGTCAAAGATCTAGGTGTTATTCTGGATGAAAAACTAACATACACCCGCCATCTTTCAGCAACGATTGACAAAGCAAACCGTTTACTTGGATTCATATTTAAAATCTCGAGTGAATTTCGTGACCCACTTTGTTTAAAATCGCTATGTTGCTCATTGGTTCGTTCACAGCTGGAATTTGCGAATGTTGTTTGGTGTCCATACAACGCTTTATGGATTCAAAGGATAGAAGCTGTGCAACGTAAATTCGTGCGTTATGCTTTACGGGAACTACCATGGAGTAACCCGTTGAGCCTTCCACCGTATGAAGATCGTTGTCAACTATTGGGGATTACAGCTTTAGCTGATCGTCGACGTGCTTCACAAGCCACTTTTGTATCTAAGCTATTACTGGCTGAATATGATGTTCCGGATCTTCTATCACAGATTAATCTGTATGCTCCAGCACGTGTTCTTCGGCCTCGATCATTACTGCACACTGATCTGCGGAATACCAACTATGCTAGCAACAGCCCGATTTTGGCAATGACTCGCCGTTTCAACGAATTCAGCGATGTGTTTGACTTCAATATGACCTCTTTACAGTTTCATCGTCGGTTGCTATAGTATAAGTTTAATTATTACCATTTTTAATTAGTTTTATTAGTTTATAGTCTAGTTCATTAAGACTTGTTGTCAGATGAGCATTGTCCTAATAATAAATGATAAATAAATAATAACGCTTTTTTAGATCGACGCGGTTGATGCAAATGGTGCAGAATTGTCCGATGACGGGCCGATCGAAGCGCTACGATCGGCCCCATATCGTGCTCAATCGTTCGATAATCGGACCGATGATCGGACTTATGCGGGTCTACAAATTTCACTGGGTATGTACAAAGATATAATTGCATGCATTTGGGATAATGGTGTAATTTCGTCGGTTATAAAACAAATGCAAATCAAGACAAATGATGTTCGGTGTTGGTTCGGATTGATTCAACTTTTGATTGTATATCATTAGAAATTTTGGTTGCCTTGTTCCACATCAATGGCTCGAACAACCCCATGGGGCTGATCCTTGTAGTTTTTTCGTATTCACGACATCCAGTTATGTCTCTGACATTACCCACCCGCCTTTTTTCATTGCACAATTGTTTTCATTATGTTCGTTTGTTCATTGCCCTTTTAAGTGCATATAATAGTGATCCCATTTTTATAATAGTGAAATGGGATCACTATTATATGCCGGAAGTGCATATAATAGTGATCCCATTTCGTTTTCTTAAGGAAGACTTACGCAATCAAAGCACTGTTTTATTCTGTACATGTTATCCATAAACAATCTCTTGGTTTCTTTCACGAATCGAAGAGAAAAATTTTGAATAGAATACCACAATATTATATACATGAGAAAGGCATCATTACACCACTAGGTGGATTAAAACAGGTTTTTAGATTAGCATCACTGATTACAAATAGGCAACGCAAATGTCAAGCACTAGTTTGGAAAAATAATGCTGACTGTGTGACATAAACACTGAAGCGTGCTTTTGTGAACTACTCGAATCAATCTGAATCAATTGGTGACAAAATTAGTATCCAAAATTATTTAATAAAAGATTGAAACATATTTTCATGAGACTGTTATGAGAGAAGAGAAAGGCATTATCACACCACTAGGTGGATTAAGAAGGGTTTTTTAGATTAGCATCACTGATTACAAATAGGCAACGCAAATGTCAAGCACTAGTTTGGAAAAATGATGCTGACTGTGTGTCATAAACACTGAAGCGTGATTTTGTGAACTACTCGAATCAATCTGAATCAATTGGTGACAGAATTAGTATCCAAAATTATTTAATAAAAGATTGTAACATATTTTCATGAGACTGTTATGAAAGAAGAGAAAGGCGTTATCACACCACAAGGTGGATTAAGAAGGGTTTTTTTTTTATTATTAGAATGACTCTTGCATACCGAAGATCGTCGATACATTTCAGACCGGGCCATTGCAATTGTCTCGCACTGAAATTTCGAGAAGAATCAGATCTCTTCGAACTTCATAGCTTCAATAAAAATAAACTACAAATTTGTTGTACCTAGTCTCCTATATTAGCAAATTAAAAAGGAATTGTTTCAAGTTTGGAATATATAGTTGTAGAGTAGTATCTGTTTAATGTAACTTATCTGTACTTTAATGTAGGTGCATCGCTTCAAACTCTATTAGTGAAAAAGAGGAGAGCTTTCACAATTCATACAATCAATCAACTAACTCATATTCGGAAAAGTGATGGGAGCGTGTCAGTTTTGATGTGGAACACATCTTTATTTTCTATATAGTGGTGCAAATCAGAAACTCAAGAAAAACTACACGTAGAAATGTGGTCAAGTTTTAAACACTTACAGCACAGTCTATTTTGTATCAATTATTAATACTATTTCATCATTTGATAGGAAATATTTCTACGTTTCGATTTGAATGTATCAAGCCACGTATTTTCATTTATATATGATTGAAATTTTGATTAGTAGCGAGCAGTGTCCTATTTTGTCTGCTAAAAATCTCCGGTATACCGGATTTCCCTGCCATAGACGACGGTTTTGAAGGAGTAAGCGATGGATCAAAGAGAGAGCATCGTTCTGATTGGTCAATCGATGCAAAAGCGAAGCTGCTGGAAGCACGCGAACCTCTAAATATAAGCGAAATTAAAGCTAGCGTTTCAGTCCTACTCGTAGCATGCTAGAGGTAGGTTGCTGCTAGGCAGCAAGACAAAAACGTGCCATAAAACGATTTGAAGCTTTAAGGGCTCAGGTCAGTTGTTAGCGTAAAACCGTTTGGTTCGCTGTGCGTATTACATTTCTCTCCATGCTCTCTCGTAAATGTGTAAAATGTTTTGATATTTTCGAATACAAGTTTGACTACATCACATAAAATCCAATAAAGCTTCCGCTTGTTTGGCAGCTTTGCTGAGCCGATTTTATTTCTCTCTCATGTTTCGTTACGTTACCAGGACACAAGAGCAGAAAAAATGGTGCCCCCATAGAAATGGACTTACCATTACAAAAATAACATTCACCTCATTTTTATCGCGAACACATATATGTATTTGTGCACTAATCGCATCTAAACTAAATTATCTAGACATTGTCAGGACAGATTTTTGATCCATGCTTTTGAGGGCGAGATATTCAATGAACAAATTTAAAGTTGCCGTTTTTAGCTATGCAATTCTTCCTTCAGAAAAAAGACTTTCCCGACCGCTAAAGTCAAACAATTTTCTAAGAGATTGTCAGTTGGGTTTTTTGATATTCGTCACCGTTTCTGAGAAAATCAGATTTGAAGCGTGAAAATAGACCTTTAAAACGTCCTAAAACACACTGGCCTCAGCCCTTAATTGGTATGCTCTGATCTTGTGTCATGCAAGCTCGGAATTCCATGTTATGTCGTTTCCCCATGAGAAATTGACAACTACCTCTGGATAAATTTTGAATGCTTAAGATTATTTTCTAATTTATATTAGATGATCTCGATTGATAATGAGAAATAGTTTATCGCTTCAACCGAAATCGCAGAATGGTAGAGAAACTTAATGCTAAAGGCATATTCAGGAGTGTTCTAGTTCTAGATGCATAATTATGTCAGTTTTAAAATTTAAATCTTAAAATTATAACAAAATAAAGTGGCAGCCCCAGCAGCGTTTTATCTGTGTTTCAAATATAGAAAAAATAGAACGGCAATGTATACCAGTTTTAAATTTGACAGTAGAACTGGTCGAATAAATAAAACTAAAACGGATTGCTGAGGATACGTTTGTTTCAGTTTCATTTACAATCTAGACCACCCATATGAATCTTGCAGCTGTTGAATTTGCTATAAAAAACTGTTTGCATAAAAAACTTGAACACAAGCTTGGCGAAGAGAAGCTTAATTATCGAAATCACAAGTAAGTACAAAGATATAATTGCATGCATTTGGGATTTCGTCGGTTATAAAACAAATGCAAATCAAGACAAATGATGTTCGGTGTTGGTTCGGATTGATTCAACTTTTTAATTGTATATCATTAGAAATTTTGGTTGCCTTGTTCCACATCAATGGCTCGAACAACCCCATGGCAGGCATGTCCAAACACTGCACTGCACTGCGTGCTTCATATAACCACCGCCACCTCGTGTATTGAGAATGCCATTGCGTGCCAGTGCACAAAGAGAAACACGAAACGCAATATCCGAAGCCACGGTGCTCGTGGCGCTGTTTTATTTTCGGCACTGGTGTTTCAAGCTTCGGCATACACCGAAACCGCGTATTTTCAGTTTCGTTAAACACCGGAGCCGAGTGTTTTCAATTTCGCGAAGGCACCGAAGAGCACCCATGCGTTGGTTATATTGTCAATCAATTGAATTCAATCAGACGCGTATTGATGAAAAAAGAATTAATCATTCAAACGCATTTTTCGTCATACCGTGGCGCTATAGGTGCTTATAGTACAACCAACGTATGTGGCAAAATCGGAAACACTCGGCTTTGGTGTTTGCCGAAGTCAGGAACACTCGACTTCAGTGCTGCCCGAAAATCCAAGCACCGGTGTTTGACAATTACACGACCACCACTACGAGTGCTTTTTCTACTGCGTTCGGTGTGTGTTTTTCAACACGGGCACGAAGCGTAGCATTCAATACTCCTGGTGGTGTGCTCACGAGTGAAGGTGAGTACCGTGCAGAACGGATCCGTGTTTTTGCCATGCCTGCCCCATGGGGCTGATCCTTGTAGTTTTTTCGTATTCGTATTTCGTATTTCCTTTGAATTCTTATGTCAACGTATCATTGTATGATTTTTGCTGTTAATTTCTGTTAGAACTGTACGATACTTTTCCTTATTTTATTCACCCTCAGGATTCCAGTTTCCCTTGCTATTGTTTATTTTTATTTATTTTTCCATTGAAACTCTTAATGCAATAGGTATATTTTCGTATATTTCTTTGTATACATTTCGAATCTTTTCCTAATTGTTTTTATAATCGGTGCTAACGTAACCATCATTATCGTATTTGTAAACGAAGTTTGGAATGTTCGCCCGTCTTCCGTATAATAACTCAAACGGCGTATAACCCGTTGAGGAATTTACTATTGTATTACTGTTGTATTTACTAACTAACAAAGTTGGTTCCATTATCAATTACTAATTCGATGGGTGTCCCATATTCACATATATAATTATTTACGAAAGTTTGCGCGACCGTGGCACTCTCTTGATTTTCCATCGGTGCTGCCATTAAATATCTAGTCAGATCGTCTTGCATAACAAGTCCGTATCTGTTGCCCCATTCTGACTCAGGTAATACTACTATGTCCATATACAATTTCTCGAATGGTTCGGATGATGTCGTAGTAATTTTCATTAGAATTTTATTTGACCGACCGATTTTATTTTTCTGACACGAGTTACAATGTTTAACATAATTTTCAATATCTTTTCGCATATTAGTCCAATGGAATAGCGGACTCATTCCAACGTGCCCACCTAGATGAGCATCGGGGAATTCTTTCAATATGGTTTCGCGATCTTTTTCTGGCACCCACAGCATGTCTTTTTCTTGTGCGTATAGTGTGAAAGTTTTATCAAATTGCTCGGCAATAAATCCCAACACATTTGCTCAGGGGTATTCTGCTTGTTTCAAAAAGCAATAATTTGAATATTCTTTGCATTTTGCATGTCTTCAGGGCAGTTAGTGAATGCATCTACTAACCCCTCTCTTAGAATTCTTCTGTTGATTATTGATCTATTTGAGCCGCTTAGAACCAACCCCCATTCAGATAGTCCTTCATACCGTGTGGTAGGTCTACCAGTTCGGCTAATTCTTTATATGCTGATATACTGTTTACTACTATGAAAGTACCGTCAAATTCGCTTTCACTAGCTTTATGTTTTGAAAATTTCAGTAGATCAAATTTGATGTCATTATTATTCATGCTTATTTCGTATTCTTCGAAATAAGAGAGTGCTCCCAAATCTTCCTTTTCGTCCCATCCAAAGTCTATGTTTTCTAATCCGTCCATGTGCGGATTCCACTCTGACTTTTGATTGTTTTTAAATAGCGTAAATCGTCCAGACTCATCTGCGAGCTGTCTGGCGGGGGCTTTCTTACCTTCCGCTTTGCAAGTTCATTTTTTTCTGTTTGCTACTTTTGACGCTTTTGTTGTCTAGTGACTATTGAAATAATGTGTAAGGACTCGGCCTGCTCGGGCAGTCTAGATAAAAATGTCTGCCACAACATTATCTTTGCCTTGTTTATAGCGAATGTCCATTTCCAACCCTTATAGTTCCAGACATAGACGCGTTAGCGTAGGCGAAGTTTCTTCTAAATGCCATATCAAAATCAGCGGGCTATGATCAGTGTATACAATAAATTTCTGATTATAAATCACATGTTTGAAACGATGGTCAACAATTCCTTTTCAATCGTATGATATTTTCTTTCAGCCCCTACTAGACCTCTGCTTGCATATGAAATGGGCCAATCGATCGATTTTTTATTAGCGAGTACCGCTCCAATAGCGTACTCGCTTGCATTTGTCGTGATCACGAACGTATCTTTATAGTTCGGTCTAACTAACAGTATGTCAGAGGTTAAAAAATTCGCAAGATTTTTGACACTCTTCTGTCCATATTTTACGATGTGAGGTATGCATTTTCCGTAGAAATTTATTGTTCCTAAGAATGACCGGACACCTTTGACCGTTTTTTTGCCGCCATCCCTTTTATTGTTCTTATATTGTCCTCCATAGGACGAATTTCTTCTTTGTCAATTACATGTCCTAAATACTTTATTTCATTTTACAAATTTTGGCATTTACCTGACCCGAATTTCAGATTATGTCGGCGGAGAGCCTCTAAAACTTTGCGCAAGTTTTCATTGTGTTCTTCAATGGTAACACCGAAACAATTATATCATCCATTGCTTTAACCCCTTCTATCTCATAAAGTACCGTATTCGTTAATCTTTCTAACGTCGACAGGCTGTTACGCAAGCCCATAGTCATTCTTGTGAATTCATAGTGGCCTTTTGGAGTTGAACACTCTGTCTTGACTGCATCTTTTGAGTTAATTGGTACTTGGTAAAACCCTGATTTTAAATCCAAGGTAGAAAAATATTTACTGTTTCCAAGATTATCTAGAATCTCGTCAATTAGAATTGGGTATACAAATGGCTTTGTAACTAAATTTGAAGCCCTGAAGTCAACCAAGATTCTGTATTTCTTGTTACCAAATTCATCGTCCTTCTTGGGAACACATAAGACTGGTGCATTCCACGGACTTTTGCTAGGCCTTATGATACCTTGTTTACCCTTTTCTTCAATTTCTTCATTAATACGCTTCTTCGTAGCTTCTGAAAATCTGTATTGCCGTTTATTGATAGGCACATTTGAAGTGGTCTCAATTTCGTGCACTGCCGCATCGGTGATAGTTAGTTTATCCCCCATCAGATAGAATACATCGCTATATAATGCCAGAATTTTCTCTACATCCATAAAATTTTTTCTCTTTAAATGATTTATATATAGTTATTCTAATACTTTTTCCGTTCGGTCTCGACCAGTTATTCGACCGTATCTTTTATTTTCCGTAAGAATTACGTCTTGATTTGTATCTAAATCAAGGAGACATTTGTCTTCCTTGTCACTCTCTCTGTCCATAAAATCTTTTCCTTCCTCATTAGTAATATTAGTTCCACAACGTGGAAGCATACTATCTGAACGATACGCCGTTTTTTGTATATATCATAGTTGTTCTGGTACGGTGCATTAATTTTTATTATTTATATTCAGTTTTGGTTCATTTCATATTTATTATGCTTTGCTAAACTGCCCTCCAAGACTTAAGCATTAACGATAATAACTTCATTTTTGCCATACTCTGCATCAGTTTTAATATGTATTTCGGTTGTCCTATCTCTACTTGGAGATTTTTTTATTTCCCAGTTGTTGTCTGATTTAGTTGTGCTGTCGGGTAGCTTCTTTTTGTGTTCGTATAATGTTTTCCTATATTTAGCTTGTCTAGTCGTATCTCTGTTTGTTTGTTAGCGCCCATTGGTGTATCCTCTCCCGCATGGGTTCTTTGTAGAGATGGGCAAAACAGTTCATTTCAAAGAACCGTTCAGTGATGCAGAGTTCTGTTGAAAGAACTAGTTCTCCAGAGCCGTTCGTTCGTTCTATTCATCGTTGGTTTGTTTGTTCAAAGACTAAACCAAAACTAATTTTTGTAAGCTTAAGCGAGCAAAAAAAGGTCCCTCGAGGGAGAACTGAGGTTTCGTGATGAACTTTCTTATTAGTACCGTTCTTGAAAAAAGGTTGAGCGAGCTCAAGAAAACAAAAAAAAGATCCCTCGGCTTTGAACTAAGGAACTACCGTTCTTGAAAAAAGAACTATAGCTCGTTCATTCTTTCAAAAGAACTAGTTCTTTTGAACCGTTCGCGAACGAATTGCCCATCTCTAGTTCTTTGCCTTGTACTAAGTATAATGATCCTCTTGGACAAGGTCTCACTTTCGTGCATAACTCTATAGGTTCTTCTTGCATGTGAATTATTTCATTTTTGTTATCTAAACTTGTGACGTATCTATTTATAAATTCCATCCCGAGAATTCCATCGAACCCCGATTCCTCGACACCGTCGAATTTTACTTTTAGATTTACCTACGTCTTGCATTATAAATTTTGCCTCGGTTGTACCTAGACTTACCCGCGGGATGTTTACCACCCCAGTGTACCGTATTTTCTCTTGTCCGTTTATCTTACCAGAGCCTATTTCCTCCGCACATTTTCTACTGATTAAGTTGGAACTAGCCCCCGTATCGATTATAAATTTATTTCTAATATATGGGTCAGCTGTAGACCTTAACTCAATCTCATATGAATTAAACCAATTTCTAGTCATTGCATGACTTGTGGTTCCCGACTTCCTTTCTTTTCGAAAGGGTTTTTGGTTCACTGACCCAAGATTCACCTTGGCTGCCTCTTGCTGTCTCATTTCTTGTATCATATCTGTGATTTGTCCTACTTGATTTCTCGACTGTGAAATAGATCTTTAAATTTCACGTATATTCATTTTTAAGTCTTGCTTTTGAATAATATCATGGTGTGTTCGGTCCTCTATCCACTCGAACGGCCCCTTGTTTAGTTTCTTCTATAGTTGTTGTGTTTGTTATAGTTATTATCTTGATTGTTTTAGCATTCCTGCCGGTACGAGCGCTCCTCTGTTTCACAATTGCCGTAATTGTTCCAGCTTCTGCTTTGCGTATGGATATTTGGTGATTGGTGTCCATAGGTTCGAGCACTTGGTCGTTGTTGATGTTCTCTCTCATACTCTCTTATTATTTCTCGGTTACACGGTTCCCGTAGGAACATCTGGTGCTATTCGCCATAATGTTTCTGTTTGGACTCACCGCTTAATGCGTTATATTGCCGCGGTGTATCCGGCTCTTGGTTGTGTCTCCCTTGTATGATGCGCTGCACCTCCATCTCCCCGTGGGTTTCAGAACCTGGAAGGATTCGTAGTGTCCGTAGAATCGTAGCAACAGCCATGCACTAGTTCTGTACACTCTGAATCGGCTGCGAAGTCTGTTGAAACAGAAGGTCAAATTCCGCTACAGGAATGTAATACCAAGGCTTTGCTTTTTCTTCGAGAAAATCTAGTAATTCTCCCAGAGCCATGTTTCTTTGTCCCTGGGTCGTTCTCAGGACATCATCGTTTTCAAGCCTGCTATGCAATGCAACCTCAAATTCTTATCTAATGCGCTGTTTTCCTGGGCGCCTTCATTATATAGGTCTGTGTGTTCTTTTATTTTCACACCGCGTTTTTTGTATGACTTATGAGATTCTCGTAGGTATTGTCATAAAGTCTCCATATCTGCTAACACATTTTCAATTTTGATCACCTCATCGAATTCTTTTACTAAATTTGCTTTGTCTCCGGCCAAGTTTCGGCTCTGATTTTTAATATCGTGCTTGCTGCTTTTCCCTTAAGTTTCAATTAAAACGACATAAATTATCTCATTGTGCGGCATATCATCCGCAAAATGCTTTATGTGATATAGGAACGCATTAAACTCATTAAATGACCCATGAAAATCTGGTATGTATTAAATGGCCTCGATTCTTGGGAACCAATACGTTTCGCCAGGGAGACTCATGTTGTTATTTAATTTATTGGTATTGAACGGTTTCGATTCCGACTTTTGGTGCTCTTCGTAATCGTTGTTATTCTCAATAACTGAATGCTCTCTTTGACGCTGTGATATGTCACGTTCTCCCAGCTTCCGATATGCTTCTCTGACGCCCGGTAGGATGGTCACGTTTGGTTTCTATAACAATTGATTCGCTTAGGATTTTCTATGCTGCTTCGATCAGTTGTTCGAATTCGGCGAAAGCTTCCTTAAGTGTTTCTTTCTTGGTTAGGATCCCTTGTAGTGATTTTGCTCTTGTCTTATTTTTGTCTAAATTCTCGTATTCGTGTACAATATACTCGCTTATTTCTTCCAGTCTTGACATATTTCTATAGCACTATTGGCGTTTCCTTACCGCCCGCGGCCAGTGCCGCTGTCACCAGAATGAATAGCCTGTATTCTGCCGCGCAGTCCGAGCGGCGTGCGTCGAGGATTGGAGGGGTGTTCCTTTTTGATCGGGAATATAAAAAACATATTTTAATCCACCTAGTGGTCTAATTATGCCTTTCTCATATTACTCATTACATCATAAATATAATCGTGAAATACACAAAAAACAACTGTTTATTGAATAGAAATAGGATAATTTGTTCGGATCTAATCTCACAAACTCTATACAACCTGTTTATTCTGTAGTTCCGGAACCGAAAGTAGTATCCACAACAAATTAAGGAATTCCGTATGAAACTGTAAGATTTTTTTTTTGAACCTATAAGTTTGTGAAAATCGATTTGGCCATCTCAAAGAAAAGTGAATCCTTTTTGCAGTGTTTGATCACTATTTCCAATTCTTCCGAAACCGGATTCAGATAAACGGAATAGCCGAAGTTGGTTCGTTAACTACCAACAAATATGACCTACAAATTGGAACAGTTTTGAACGTAGTTAAACCTATACTTACTATCTCATGCAAGGATGGCTTTTATCGTATCAAAGAACGTTCAATGGCAACTCTTCAACGATTGAATCAGTGCCATCAAAGAGAAACGGAAATCATCGCAACAACAAAAAACTGGCATGGCTCATTTAACATAGAATCGACACCAGTGCGAGAGAGAATTTCTCTCGATGACATTTCTGAGAATCAACGGTTAGCACGCTGCTGTGGGGATCCTCTCTGAAGCAACAAACGGTCGCTTATTCTCGTTTCGCGATCCGATTCTATACAGGCAGTTGACAATTGGCGATAGAATTATTTTACTATTGCCGCTTACTCTAACTATGTGCATATAACCTTTGTATAAGTTGTGTCTATGAAAATGTCTGTGAATGCTCCACACAAGGGTTTTGAAATATTGCAACCTAGTATGAGAATCATCAAGTTGAATCATCGATTCGATTTTCTGCGATAATTGTCAACTTGCGATTCTCTCTTGGGAATGCCACACAGCAACGATCATTATCAGACTGTAAATTTTTTTAAGGGCGTGAAATACTCAGAGTATTAAGTGGAGCGAAGAAATGTAGCAAAATTCTCTCACGGTTCATGCATTGAGAGACTCGAGTTCTTGTAGCATCTTCTACCGGATTGAAAATGTTATATACAATATAGATTGCAATATAGCAGCTTCTGTCAAATTTTCGGCAATCACCAACACTGATCTCATGCTCTATTTCGATTAAACCAATTAAACGAAATCTAACAAACGAAACGAACCTGCGTTTCTGTTACTTCTGCATATGTAAGTCAAGCTAAACAGCATGAATCAGCTGCATAAGACATGTAGTAGGATTATTATTATTATTATTATTATTATTATTATTATTATTATTATTATTATTACTATTATTATTATTATTATTATTATTATTATTATTATTATTATTATTATTATTATTATTATTATTATTATTATTATTATTATTATTATTATTATTATTACTATTATTATTATTATTATTATTATTATTATTATTATTATTAATGATATTACTACACAACGTGTACGAAATAGAACAAAGCACGCCTTGTTCGTTTTGTGTTTTCTTCTTCTTTCGGTGTTGTACATATTGTCACTCTATATGGCGATTCGATAACTTTGACACTCATCGCCCTCATTCCCCCATTTCCACTTATCACGCATTAGTTCCGAAACCGGAAGTCGTTTCCTAATAAAATGTTTCACAAATTTTTAGGATATTATAATACCTTTCATTTGAATCTCAGTTTGCAAAAATCGGTTGAGTTGTTCCACAGATAATTGAATGTAAACTTTTTCTCAAATTTTCACATATTACCATATAACTTCGGAACCGGAAGTCACATTCAAATGAAATTCGATAGCAAGCTATGGGACCATAATACCTTTAATTTGAATCTTAGTTTGTGGAAATCGGTTCAGCCATCTCTCAAAAAAGTGAGTGCATATTTTTTTCACTTTTTTGGTACATATCATCCTATATCTCCGGAACCGGAAGTCGGATCGGAATGAAATTCAATAGCAGGCTATGGGACTATGAGACCTTTCATTTGAATCTTTCTTTGTGAAAATCGGTTCAGCCATCTCTGAGAAAAGTGAGTGCATATTTTTGTTACATATACACACATACACACAGACAGACATTTGCTCAGTTCGTCGAGCTGAGTCGAATGGAATATGACATTAGGCCCTCCGGGCCTCAGTTAAAAAGTCGATTTCCACAGTGATTGCATAGCCTTTCTATATGAGAAAGGCAAAACGGGTGTTGTTTACACAAACTTTTTATTCGTTGGCACTTTTGAAATCTTAGACTTGTTACTCTTTTTTCGTAATTGTAGGACTTTCCTTGTATGGAGGATGCCTTTGCTATACTAACTTCTATAGTAGACTGAACTCTCCGGTTCTGGATTCCAGCTTCTCTTTTAATCAACACTCTAAGTGCACTTTCGCAAAACCGTTATCACTCGTTATCTCTTTTTGGTAATAATAAAGTGGATCTACGCCTCTTGTGCTGTATGTTTTGTTCACGAAAATTAGCTGTTATCCCTCAGTGAATGTTTCTTCCTACGCTACCATCAGCCTATGTGCTGACAAATCCGATGTTTAATTTTATTTTTCACTTTTCAAAAACTGCTTCCAGCTTTTTCTGTCAGCCACATACAGCGGATTCTTTTCTTAACACTCTTCGAAACTGTTTTCAATGCTTTTCTGTGTGCCACGATTAGCGGATTCTTTTTCTACAACGATATTGTACACGGATTGGCAGTACTTGAAAACTACTTGTTTGACAATTTTCGATCTTGAAAAAGCACCATAGGGGGGAGTACATGAAATTTCCAAAATCGAAATTTTTTTTGATGCCGAAACTCTTAAAACTGCATGAAACATCGAAATTTAGTGTCATTTCAAAAAAAAATTTTATTTTAAATATCAACTTTCTGGGACTTAGAAAATTTTTGATATATTTCTAAGTCCCAAAAAGTCGATTTTTGGAAAAAAAATTTCTTTCGAGATGACACTAAATCTCGACGTTTCATGCAATTCTAAGCCTTTTGGCATCAAACATTTTTTTTCGATATCGAAAATTTCATGTACTCCCCCCAATGTTGATTTTTCAAGATATATGTAAATTCCACTAAGTGGACTAAGAAGGGTTTTGCCTTTCTCTATAGAAAGGTATTAGAATTGCTGGAAAAACCGACTTTCGAACGGGGCCCCATAGTGTTATATACCATTCGACTCAGTTCGTCGAGATCGGGAAATGGCTGTGTGTGTGTATGTATGTGTGAGTGTATGTGTGTGCACTTTTCGAAGATATTTCAACGCGCTCAATTATCCCAGAGATGGCTGAACCGATTTGAACAAACTTGGGCTCGTTTGAAAGCTACTGTCGGGCCATTGATCAAGTTCGACGATCAAATGGCTGTGACTTTTGGTTCCGGAGATATGATTGTATAAGTGACGTAACAGACAAAAAGCGTTGTATTTGAACGCGCTCATTTTTCTCAGAGATGGCTGATCCGATTTTAACAAACTTGGGCTCGTTTGAAAGCTACTATCGGGCCATTGATCAAGTTCGAAGATCAAATGGTTGTGACTTTTGGTTCCAGATATATGATGGTATAAGTGACGTAACCGACAAAACATGTTGATTTCTACCGCTCTTATAAATATATATATATATATATATATATATATATATATATATATATATATATATATATATATATATATATATATATATATATATATATATATATATATATATATGTATATATATATATATATATATATATATATATATATATATATATATATATATATATATATATATATATATATATATATATATATATATATATATATATATATATATATATATATATATATATATATATATATATATATATATATATATATATGTATATATAAGGGTGTCAAAATTTTGGGGTAACCTCTATTTTCGTTAAGTTCTCGTGCTCCAAAGTTTAAGCACCTCGAAAAAAGCCTTCATGCAAAATTTGACCTAAATCGGACATGCTTAAGGGGTGCTGCCAGGTGGTAAAGGTTTGACAATTTTCGATCTTGAAAAAGCACCGTAGGGGGGAGTACATGAAATTTCCAAAATCGAAACTTTTTTTTGATGCCGAAACTCTTAAAACTGCATGAAACATCGAAATTTAGTGTCACCTCAAAAAATATATTTTTTTGAAAATATCAACTTTCTGGGACTTCATATATTCATAACCCCAAAAAGTCGACTTTTTCAAACAATTTTTTTTCGAGATGACACTAAATCTCGACGTTTCATGCAATTCTAAGCCTTATGGCATCAACATTTTTTTTCGATTTCGAAAATTTCATGTACTCCCCCCTATGGTGATTTTTCAAGATATATGAAAATTCCACTAAGTGGACTAAGAAGGCTTTTTGTCGTGAATACGACTTAATTTAGTATGGGGTGCCTTTTCAAAATATACCCTCTGAGAGAGTGATAAGTTTTTGATCGTGAATATCTCTTGTTGTATCTAACGAATCAAGATAATTTTTGCTACATGCCATCGGGAATATGATCACAATTTTATGATAAAATTTTCAGTTGTGTGACATAATCTCAAATAATTCAAAATTAAACTTTGCTGAAATGTTTGGTATAAACGAGTATCCAAGAGGATAATTCATAGTACACTATTGAAAAACCTGTCTCATTTGCTCATGTCAACACCAGCCAATCAGAACGCGTTCTGAGGAAGAGAACAAAATATCTGCTGCTGTACAACAAATCGTTCGAGAAAAATGTTCCGAAAAGTGGTGAATATCGTAGTGAGATCCTCAATTTGGTCCTTCTGAATGCTAGAAACGAATCCCTATAGCATATTGATAGTTGATTTCAATAAATTATGCAAATCCGAAATGAAATAATCGACATTAACATTCTGTATGCGGCTATTTTTATAGCCGTTAGGACCGCCCATTAGTGAAAAAGCTACAAACGAAATCAGGTAAAAACAAGCCTCTCAACAAAAATTGAATCAGTTTGGATTCTATCGCCACTGCGAGCAAATGTGTTTTGTGTCGTCTGTCCAATAGTTTCGCTTTCGACAAGAACGATTACGTCACAGCTGCCAGTCATTAGCATTTTTGAAAAAACAACGGTGGAGAGCATTACACAAAATCAGCCGTTCTAATGGCTCAAAAGTTTTCTAAAGAACTATTAGGATTTGTTGTGCACAAATCGAAGGTAATTATCCTCAGTTCAGTGCAAATCAAGAACAGTTTGGTAAGATTTGTGCAATTTTCGCTGTGTGAAATTCACAGTAATCGAGATCAAGTTAAGCTTTCTTTGTTTTTGCTAAAAATGTTCCAGAGTTTATTGTCGGAGAAAATTTCGCAATTTTACCCTTCTGAATGCTAGAAACGAATCCCTACAGCATATTGATAGTTTCTTTCAATAATCTATGCAAATCCGAAATGAAATAATCGGCATTAAAATTCTGTATGCGGCTATTTTTATAGCTGTTAGGACCGCCCATTAGTGAAAAAGCTACAAACGAAATCAGGTAAAAACAAGTCTTACACAAAATCAGCCGTTCTAATGGCTCTAAAAGTTTTCTAATGAACTATTAAGATTTGTTGTTCGCAAATCGAAGGTAATTTTTCTCAGTTTAGTGCAAAACAAGAACAGTTTGGTTAGATTTGTGCACTTTTCGCTGTGTGAAATTCACAGTAATCGAGATCAAGTGAAGCCTTCTTTTTTTGCGAAAAATGTTCCAGAGATTAATGTCGTTGAGAATTACGCTATTTGACCCTTCTAAATGCTGGAAACGAATCCCTACAGCACATTGATAGTTTCTTTCAATGAATTATGCAAATCCGAAATGAAATAATCGACATTAAAATTCTTCATGCGGCTATTTTTATAGCCGTTAGGACCGCCCATTAGTGAAAAAGCTACAAACGAAACCAGGTGAAATTAAGCCTCTCAACAAAAATTGAATCAGTTTGGATTCTATCGCCACTGCGAGCAAATGTGTTTTGTGTCGTCTGCACAACTAGTTTCGCTTTCGACAAGAACGATTACGTCACAGCTGCCAGTCATTAGCATTGGTGAAAGAAACATCGGTGGAGAGCATTACACAAAATCAGCCGTTCTAATGGCTCTAAAAGTTTTTTAAAGAACTATTAGGATTTCTGTTTTACTGTTTTTACCTGTAGCTGTTAGCGGAATATATTCAATAGTTGCACTATTTGTGTACCATTTAATTCCACTATTTCACTGTCACGTTATTACACTATCACAAAGTCACTATACTTTAATGAAGCATAACAAACGTTACAATACAGATACGCGTATTTCGGAATCTTATTTACACCCTTCTTCAGTGTACACAGTGTACACGATACACTGAAGAAGGATGTAAATAACATTCCCGAATACGCGTATCTGTATTGTAACGTTTGTTATGCTTCCTTAAAGTATAGTGACTTTGTGAAAGTGTAATAACGTGACAGTGAAATAGTGGAATTAAATGGTACATAAATAGTGCAACTATTAGGATTTGTTGTTCGCAAATCGAAGGTAATTATCCTCAGTTTAGTGTAAATCAAGAACAGTTTGGTTAGATTTGTGCACTTTTCGCTGTGTGAAATTCACAGTAATCGAGATCAAGTGAAGCCTTCTTTGTTTTTGCGAAAAATGTGAAAAAAGGAAATGCTTGCATAAATCATTCAATTGATCAACTAATTGATATTCGGAAGTGTTAAGGAACATGTCAGTTGTTTTCGTATTCGCGACATCCAGTTATGTCTCTGACATTACCCACCCGCCTTTTTTAGATTAGCATCACTGATTACAAATAGGCAATGCAAATGTCAAGCACTAGTTTGGAAAAATGATGCTGACTGTGTGACATAAACACTGAAGCATGCTTTTGTGAACTACTCGAATCAATCTGAATCAATTGGTGACAAAATTAGTATCCAAAATTATTTAATAAAAGATTGAAACATATTTTCATGAGACTGTTATGAAAGAAGAGAAAGGCATTATCACACTACTAGGTGAATTGAGATGGGTTTTTCCTTTTAGTGTTAATGTTGTTAGTGCAATCAATAATATTTTCATTTCGTCCTTAAATTTCACTGAATATGCTCTAAACTATGACAACCGTGAATTGCGACTGATTGACCACTGATTGACGGACTACTATCCGTACACTATCCGAAAACTGGCTGACTCCCTAACTCTTCCAAACTATGGATCTTCCTAACACTTACTTTCGGGTGAAGCCGGAATATTTTAGTACAAGTTAAGCTTTGCGATTTTAAGTAGAAAGTTCATCCGACTTTCTCCCGAAGTTCTACCAAAAGCCGAGACTACTGTAACTATGCCAGTGGCAGTGACTAGTGTCCGTGAAGATGACTTTGTTTCTACAACATCGCTGCGCTGACTAATGCTTCTACAAAAAGGCTGCGGTTACGCTGATATGAGGATTAGCTTGACGAGTTTCCTTCACAACTTCCTAATTTTTATACAATATTAACAAATTCAAAGGAAAATATGTTTCCACTCAGTTATTGCAAAACCAAATAGACTTGTTATAACTTCCTAGTGATAAACGGTGTTAGTTGATTTGTTGCTTTTTCCTCACGGAGGGTTTTTGCACAATATCAAAGCGGTGATTCTCCGGTCCACGAAGGTCAGACCTTGGTTTCTGCTCTTGTTTTTGGGTTATAGGCTAGGTATTATTTCCATTACTCCCTTTCGTCTTTCAATTTACTATACTATTTTGTGCCGAAACGATCTCTTTCCGTATTTGCACGGATAAAATTCCGACTTGACATTGATCTCCCTCTTTCCAATGGTGAAATGGAAACTGTTTCTAAAAAGACTCGAATTAAAAATTATCCTGATGGACTCGCACTCTCGGCCGGGCCTTACGCGGTCGTTTCCGGAAGAAGTCAAACGAAAAAATATTGAATATTTTAAAAATATCGCTTAACCTGACTTCGTGATACAATACTATAAAAAGTATTGATAAAATACGTCCAGAAAAGCAGGGTCAGATCCTGTTCACTAGTTCAAAGTAGGTAATTGAGCTTGTTCGAAACGATCCTCTTACCCGGGAGTATCGCGTCTACATGTCGACTCGTTGCAGATATGCTTAAGAGTGCCATCCTTCCTAAACAGATAACGGACCCATATGTCCGCTTGTGAACTAAGAGCTTCTGACGACCCTTTGGAAGGTCCATTTTCGTCGGTCCCTCACAGCTGTAGGAAAAGAATAAACAAGTCCTTTGATAAGCTCCTTAGTAAGGGTTCGAAGGTGTCTTCGAAGGGCTTCGAAAAGTTACAGCTGATGGGAATCGTGACAAACCAACGAAGCAAACAGCTCCTGGTCTCGGAAACCTCAATTCCGAGGTGAAATTTCCACCACTTCCCAGGACTACAAAATCAACAAGCCTTCCTAAAAATCCACCAGGTGCTGGACTGATCGGTATCAGTTGACTGCAAATTGGTCCCTTCTCTCAGCGATTGTATCCTTCGATGGCTAAATCATCCATTAAGGTTACAGATCTAGTCACTGTGTTACAGTGGAATTCCAGAATTATCATCCCATAAATAGATTCTTTCAAATCGCTTGTAAATAATCTGAAATGTGACGCATTAGCATTGTGCGCGAAACTTGGATAATTTCTGAAATATCTTTAAACTTTCATGATTCAAACATATTTCGCATGACGCGAGATGATCCCTACAGAGGATTACTTTTGTGGATCAATAAGTGCTATTCTTTTTATCGAATTAACCTCCTCTTGATATGAGGTATTGAAGTTGTAGCATGTCATATTAGAATCATTGGTAAGGACCTTTCCTTTGCTTCCATCTACATACCCCCAAGAGCCTTGATTGAGCATCGTCGACACATTGAGCTTCTTCCCGCACCGACGTTGGTTTTAGCAAACTTCAATTCACGCGGTACGTGACGGGGTTGTGCAACAAAAACATAATTCGCTAAACCTTAGCTAGTACAAATAGTATATAAGTAAAGTTTCTATGTTGCTCACGACAGCCAACATATTGCATCAGTCAGTAAAAACTGTACCACTGAGCGAGGAAAGCATGTTCGGACAAGTTAATTCATTATGTGCACAAGCGACGCGTTCACGCGGCAATCGCATATATCCATAGCAATGAAAACATGTATATTGATTATATTTGGTAGTTAGTTAACCCAGGAATGCAAGGTATGGATGAGTTAGAACACCTTTGCGTAAAACGACAGAAAAGAACATTTTGCATTTAAGAGTTAGCAGTGAATTGTAGATATATGTAAAGCTGGAATAATATACAATTTTTGAGTATAAAAAGGCGGGTGGGTAATGTCAGACATAACTGGATGTCGTGAATACGAAAAAACTGGCACGCTCCCATCACTTTTCCGAATATCAGTTAGTTGATTGATTGTATGAATTGTGCAAGCTTTCCCCTTTTTCACTAATATAGTTTGAAGCGATGCACCTACATTAAAGTACAAATTAGTTACATTAAACAGCTACTATTTTACAGCTGTATATTCCAAACTTGAAACAATTCCTTTTTAATTTGCCAATATAGGAGGCTAGGTACGACAAATTTGTAGTTTATTTTTATTGAAGCTATGAAGTTCGTAGATATCTGATTCTTCTCGAAATTTAAGTACGAAACAATTGCAATGGCCTGGTCTGAAATGTATCGACGGTCTTCGGTCATTTTAATAATAATAATGATAGTAATAATAATTATAATAATAATAATGATAATAATACAGATTAATCTGTACATATATGTATGTATAAATAAAATACAGATTAACCTGTATATATGGCAACCCTGTATCGCATGGCATATTTTCACACGACCCCATACTAGTATAAAGATGTGTTCAACATCATCACATTTGCTTTCGCATTGGCGTTCGTAATTGAATGTGTTAGTGACGGTACAAATCTGCCTTTTTTCCGGACTTCGGTGCCATCTAGCTGACGGCGTCTCGTACGTTCAGAGTAGCTGATTTAACTTGAATGACGCTATTTCTTACATCACATTTCATTTTATACCTGCTAGTGGTAGCGGTGGACGGACTTCCCCTTTGTTAAAATATCGCAGAACGGGAAACAGTGAGACGATATAACAGAGAGAGTTAGTATAGCAGCAGACAGTAATACTGAATTGGTTGTCGAGTTGTTAACAGCATCTTGTGGAATTTTTACGCAGAAACACGCACACAGGAGGAAGAGTTGAGGGCAAGGCAAAGTCCCGCTCGAACCGTGATGGTCTACAGTTCCCAGTTGGCAAAATCCATCGTCTGCTCCGGAAGGGAAACTACGCAGAGCGTGTCGGTGCCGGTGCATCGGTCTATCTGGCGGCAGTGATGGAGTACTTGGCTACCGAAGTGTTGGAATTGGTCGGTAATGCTGCCCGTGACAACAAGAAAACGAAAATCATCCCTCGCCATCTGCAGCTGGCCATCCGTAACGATGAGGAGTTGAAAACCCCGTCCTTTTCAGGACGACCACATCACTGTGATAAAGAAATATTTAGGATTGCTTTAAGTTTAGCCAGTTCTGATACGCCTGGAAAGTAGAATGCGCAAATCAAGTGGAAACATTTGTTCATCTTTTTTATTTGTTCAATTTGTTCAACTCTGTTTCGCACGGCATATTTGTATACTAGTATAAAGATGTGTTAAATCATCACTTTCGCTTTCGCATTGCCGTTCGTAATTGAATGTGTTAGTGACGGTGCAAATTAATTTAACTTCCATCTTGATGAATCTTCTGGTAGGAAATATTGGGATCTGATATGGTTCTCGTGTGTGTCTTGTTTCAGCAATGGGCCTTGCTGGACTTTTTGGCTGCCTTTCTACCGATTTTCGGCGTCATTGTGATGACGGTGTCTCGTGCATTCAGATCGGAAAACAGTGAGGCGACAGGTCCTCGATGTTGCTCTCGTGTGTCTTGTTTCGGGAACAGTTGCTCAGCAAATGGTAGGACAAATGAACCACTCAAGTTTTATATGATTGCTCTGTTATATATTCAGACATCTCGCGTTCTGATTGGCTGGTGCTTTCATGGGTTAAATCAAACAGGTTTTTCAATAGTGTACTATTGAAAAACTTCAATGTTGTTGCAATACACGTTCAAGTTAAAAATGTTCGATTCTATTGGTAGTTAGATTATATAAATCCTTCTACAGATCACTGAGCTATGAGCTTTCAAAATACGAGAAAGGCAAACGCGCCTTATGAATTATCTTCTTTGATATTCGTTTATACCAAAAATTTCAGAAAAGTTTAATTTTGAACTATTTGAGAATATGTCACAGAACTGAAAATTTTATTATAAAATTGTGATCATATTTCCGATGGCGTGTAGCAAGAATTATTTTGATTCATTAGATATAACATGAGATATTCACGATCAAAAACTTATCACTCTCTCAGAAGGTAAATTTTGAAAAGGCGTCCCATAGTAAAGTAAGTCGTATTCACGACAAAAGGGCTGTTTCTGAATATATCGAGGTCTTTTTAGTTCAACTGTTGGTCCCGAAACACCGGAGCTCGTCGTTGTTGTTCCACTTTGTATCCCTAGGTCGATCTACTTCCTTGTTTGTAACGAAGGCGGGGAATCAGATTAACCACACGACCAGACTTAGTATCGGTTTGTAACGCAGGACGGTACTAACTGGACGAAGGACTCCACCCTAAAGTCTATAGCGTGTAGCATTTGTTATGCAGGCGCTGCAAACTATAGATTCCATCTAGACTTAGAGGTGGCTTGTACCGCAGGACATCTCTAACTAGACCTTGCTCGAACGTCGTAAGATCGCTCAACCCGTGGGATATATATGGTGTTGATAGATGATAGGTTAGGCACGGAAATTAAGCGCTTTAGGTAGATCAGGCACAAAGTTTATGTGCTTTAGGGAAGTCATTGTGTTGCATTGTAAATCTATTGGAAAAGAAGAGAATATAAGTGCGGTTTACGGTTTGAAAAAAAGCCTCTCATTAATTATATAGATGTTATTTCGTGCGTTAAATAACATACCCCTCTCGCCGCTCAGTTAAGTATTTGCATTTTGTGGTGACAGCGGAAAAAAAGAACATTTGAAAAAAGTACGGGTGTGTAATGTCAGAGACATAACTGGATGTCGTGAATACGAATAAAACTGACACACTTTCTTTATACTTCCGAATTCGAACTGGTAGTTGATCGATTGTGTGAATTGTGCAACTTTCCCCTTTTTCACTACTAGAATTTTAAACGATGTGCCTAGACTAAATTACAGATTAGTTACATTAAACATTCTGAAACGCAATTAAATGTAATGAAATAACTAGATAGTGTTCTTTATAATAAAAATGGGCCGTATAGAGAACAGTGAAGTAAAATTTCGCATAATTCTTTAGGAGTATTATTATGGTTCTAAAGAGAACCGATTTGACGAATTCTGGAATTAGGAACTGAACCTGAGCTCAAGAACTAAATTCAGAACTTAGAACAAACTCAGAATTCAGTTGGATTTTAGTTCTAGAACTACAATTTCTAAACTGAAATCAGTTCCGAAATCTTTTTCCAGAATCCAGTTCAGCACACAGGCTCTGAATACTAAACCCGGAACTAAGCTCTGAAACTTGAAGACGATTTTTCGCGTCGACCATCAAAATGGTACGTCGACCATCAGATAAAGAACAGTAAAGCAAAATTTCGCATAATTCTTTTAGAGTATTATTATGGTTCTAAAAAGAACCGAATAGAATTCTAGAATAAGGAACTGGACCTAAGTTCAAGAACTAAATTTAGAACCAAGAAGTTCTGCTTTCATTGCCGACTGCTCCACCTGACGATTGAAGTCCAAATGAAAGCACGACCTAAGCGTTTGAGTTTTAATGTGGAACACATTTTTGTTTTCTATATAGAGGTGCAAAGTAAAAACTCAAGAAAAATATACGTAGAAATGTGGTCAGGTTTTGAACAATTACAACTCAGTCAATTTTGTATCAATCATTAATATTATGTCATCATTTGATTGGAAATATTTCTACGTATTGATTTGAATGTTCATAGCCATGTATTTTTAATATTATATCATTGAAATGTTGATTAATAGCTAGCAGTGTCCTATTTTGTCTGCAAAAAATCTCCGGCATACTGGATTTCCCTGCCATAGTCGACGGTTTTGAAGGAGTAAGCGATATATCAAAGGGAAAGCATCGTTCTGATTGGTCAATCGATGCAAAAGCGAAGCTGTTGGAAGCACGCGAATCTATAAATATAAGCAAAATTATAGCTAACGTTTCAGTCCTGCGTGAAGCATGCTAGAGCTAGGTTGCTGCTAGACAGTAAGACAGAAAGTGCCATAAAACGATTTGAAGCTTTAATTGGTATGCTGTGATCTTATGTCATACAAGATAGGATGAAATCCCATGTTTTGAGAAATTAACAACTACTACAGGGTAAATTTTGAGTGCATAAGATAAATTTCTAATTTATATAAGATGAACTCGATTGGTAATGAGAAATAAAATATCGCTTCAACCGAAATGGCAGAATGGTAGTAACGGTACAGAAACGCTATAAAAATAGCTACTTGCATACAAAACTTGAACACAAGCTTGGCGAAGAGAAGCTTAAATATCGATATTTGTATCGCAAGCGTATACAAACATATAATTGCATACATTTGGGCTATTGATGTAATTTCGTTGGCTACAAAACAAATACAAATCGCGACAAATAGAGTCTATTTGCGGTGTTGGTTCCTAATGAAGATCAACCTAAGCAGATTATCGTTCATTTGCGGATTCAAAAGTGGGATGATTAATTGAAAATGTCGATCATTAGAAATTTTGGTTGCCTTGTTCCACATCAATGGCTCGAACAACCCCATGGGGCTGATCCTTGTATTTTTTAACCACGCAGAAAGTGCACTCTCCGAAGCTGCTGGTCCCACGACTACTGCTTGTTCCAACGCACAAGAAGAAATGATCGAATTTCGACCACGGTTCCCCTTTTATAAGCAGTCAGTTGAAGATATGTGCCTACCTCAAACTACCTCAAAATCGTCGTCCTTGCGCGAAAAAGCCAAGCAAAAGTAAAGAGTTTTCCGTGTTGTTTACAAAATTTGAGAAAACTTAATATTTGAGTTGTTTGTGGTTATCTCACACTGTTCAAAATATTATCCTAAATTCCTGATCATATTTTTGATGAAATGGTGAAAGAATTATGTTGCTGCCTTTAATATAAATCGAGATATTCACGATTAAGTTCTGCCCATTCTTCCATATGACTAATTTTGAAAAGGCACCCCATAGTAAAGTAAGTCGTATTCACGACGAAACATACGGAATGCTATTCGAGAGGAGGTATTTTACCGCGAGTGAATGTAAAATGAAGAAAATTGAGTCTACATTTAATTTTTTATATATAGAGTGGACAAATAAACGCACGACAAGCCAGGTTTAGGAATCCAGCGGTCTGTACAATGTCGGTTCTATGTAAAGGTAACACTTAATTTTCACACTATTTTTGCAAGAGAAAAAAACAACAACAATCCGTTCCAGTAAACTGAACGAATATTTCGTGCAATATTTCGTTCAACAAGCGTTCAAAGACCAACAAAATAGAACAGCCTGCTGATTAGGTCACTTCGGTCAGGTTTGCGGGCGCTAGAGTGGAAAAAAGTTAGGATGTATTAATGAACTACGCACGCGGCGTTTTTGACAAAACGAGCAAACGCAGAAGATACAACCACGTAACAGTTCGGCTGAAAAGTTCGTCGTGTAACAGCCTCTTTTGGACGTCCACTGCGTTCATCGTCTTCGGTGCTCATATGACCAGTACGAAATTGTGCAAACCACTTACGAATTGTTGCTTCGCCCGGTGCAGAGTCTGGATAACACTCATCAAACCATTTTTTGGTATCGGCGGCACTTTTTTTCATCAAAAACTAGTGTTTCATCAACACACGAAATTCCTTTTTTTCCATTTTTTTTTCACAATAACAAAAGTAGCTTCACTCAAAATGCAATATCTCACAAACTAATAATCAGACAGCTGTCAAATTTATACACGTATCTTTTGAAGGTTGGTACTAACTGAAAATGGTATGGATTTAATTCTAGTGGCGCCCTCTCATAGAAACGATACAAACTTTTCAGCCGATCTGTTACACATATACGTGCGTCGTGTGTCCGACCACCGTTTATGCTTACAGGGTGGCAAGTGAGTTGCCGATTTCAATGTCTCGGTGTTTTTTCGAGATAAAAATTCCCGGTTTTTTTAAATAGGCTCAAATCGCCCGCTGTTTAGTTTTTTTTTAATTCAAACTTTAAATAGATGTATAAATAGAAAATAATCATTAAAAGCATAAAGCCTGTTTCTAACCATAAATGGGTTTTGGTTAAACGTAACCGGTTTCTTCCGAGTGCACATTATTTGCATACATATGATTGAAAATAAATCAATAAGGAACAACAATCCCGGAAACGGACGCTTGCTACACTGAAACAAAAACTATCTATGCTTGCAGTTTCAAAGCATTTTGTACAGAGCTTTCTTAGTTCCTTCCGAAAGTGAGGTAGTGATCTCATTTCGGCAGGAAGATGTTTATGTAATGATTTTTGGTTTATATTTTCAAAAAATTTTCACATATGGGAAATACCGGAGCAAGTAATTTTGAAATTATCCTAAAGGGATCAGACGGGTAGTACTAATGAAATAGGCGGATATATTGTAAAAGAATACGAAAATCTCTATAAATTAAAACTAGACCCAGATCATTAGCGGGGATAGTTGCAAAAAGAGAGACCCTTCTAGACGCATTCAGGGAATTAGAAAGAATAATTGGTGGTTACGAAGCGCGCGTCAGTGTAGACGATTGGAATACATTAACAGATCGGTTTGGATGCGTAAAAACGAAATACGACACGGCAATAAGAATATTAGACGAGTCCACTATTATCGAGGCCGAGCAACTAAAATCGCCCACATTACAATTAAGTTTTGATTTAGATCCAAACAAGCGCGCCGGTAACAGCTCAAACACAGCAAACATGAGCCAAAATACAAACGAAAACACCGGAAGATATCGGTTTCCGATGCAAGCGGCGATACAATGCAATCCAGAGTTCCATGGTTCAGTGGATGAACTCGAACCATTTCTGATACAAATAAGCTATTTTGCAGACGAAATACCATTGGGGGAGGGTCAAAAACCACTACTAAACGAAGTGTTGATGAAATTGAAAGGGAAGGCAGCGTCATTTATAAACAGAACACGAGCTAACACATGGGACGAAATGTTTCAAAATCTAAAAAGGCAATTCAGCATAAGAATAACCGTTGAAGGCATTTTACAGAAAATAGAGACATTGGAGCAAAAACCGTCGGAGACCTTTACAAATTAAAAAAAGGAGCATGAAAATACATTTCATCGGGGGATTACGAAACGCAAGCTTAAAACAAGCTGCGAGCAGTCAAAAAGGTATTGCGTTTAGAGATTTGATGCAATTTCTGCAGGATGAACATGCGGAATGTGACCATCTGGAAAACATAGTACAACGATTACAAGCCTGTCGGATATCAGAGAACAAAAATAGAACTACGGATCAGTTTGGCCATGCTATAAATAGATTCTCAGGGCAACATCAACAGGCTCACGGAAAAGCTCCACGTCAACCAAATTCTTGGAACCAGAAAAGACCTGGCGGAAGTCGATCAAACGATAATAGGAGGTATTATCGAGAACCTGAAAACCGCGGTAACCAGCATAAAGAAATCGAACGCATGGTGCCAAATTATCAGAACAACTATGGAAACCGAGATGAGAACAGACGCCAATATAATCGTCAAGATGAAAGATATCCAGTACGAAACCAGGGCGCGAATAACCGAGCTGATGGCAGAACATGGCGAGAAGACGGAAATCGAGAAATGATGTATAGAACCAGTCTCTAACAGGAAGGTATGATTTACCCGGTGAACGACCACGATAGGTTAAAGCCGGATAAATAAATGATATACAATACAATACAAGTAGGTATGATGGCAGAAACTATGATCAACAACTAAGACACCGGGACAGCACGCAGAGTAACGTCTGAAGATATAACAACCAACAATCCAACTATCGAAAAAACTAGATTTTGGGGCGTATGAGTTGACATAGAACCGAACACCCCATGAAAAGTATAACACATGGAATGTAACTAAGAATATACAAAGCAAGGTGGAACACATTGACCACCAATTGGAAAGTCTTTCAAACAGAGAAAGAAGTTCAAGTAAAACTCAAGAAGCAGATACTATAAACCATTCATTGACAAGAAATTGGTTCAACGCATACGAAATTGAAATGAGAACCACAACGAGACCTAACATTAAGAAGAAATTCCTTATTGATACCGGCGCCAGTTCCAACCTAATTACAGAAGATGCGCGGAAGAAATATGAGCATCTAGAATAAATATTAAAGAACAAATTCATTACACAGGAGCTAAAAATGGCTAAAATATGTTATGGGAAATACGGAGCGACAAGCAGAAGGCCATAATCAGAAATAAAGAATAATATAGAATATAAGTCAAATACAAACAATCTAATAAAAAAGAAAAATTAATATCCAATGGTAACCAAGAAAGAGTGTCAAACTGAATAAAATATACGTAGTAAAACGAAAACCAATAACATAAGCTGCCAAACCGGGTTAATTATAGCAAACGTAGACATAATAGATAAGACTGAAGTCAACACAAATAACTATAACATATATAACAATGTAAATGACACTGATCATAACAAGAATAATAACGATAATAACATTAGTAACACAGCCGGTTTTGATTACAAACGAATGATAAATGAACCAGTTTTTAAAATGGAAAAGTTTATCGCAGTATGCAAGGATGCAGACGAATTCGACGAAAACAAATTGGTGCAGCAAATACCTATTCTTACAGAAGATGACTATGAATTAGTTTAGTGTAAAACAACAAATTTTAGACACTACAAGGATCGAGTAGAATAGAAAAAGTTCTCGAAGTGCTCAATCTGAACAATTTGGAAAAGGGGACTTTTAACGCCATGGAAAATATCATGGCATCATATAGCGATTTTTTCCACTTAAAAGGGTATAAATTAACTATCACGATGCAGCGGTACATGAAATTGAAACTAACTCAACCGTGCCTATCAATAAACGGCAATACAAATTTCCAGAAGCCGCTAAAACCATATTAATGAAGAAATTGAAGAAATGCATAGGCCTAGTAAGAGTCCTAGTAAGAGTCCGTGGAATGCACAAGTCTTATGTGTTCCTAAGAAGGACGATGAATTTGCAACAAGAAATACAGAATTGTGCTTGACTTTAGGGCTCTAAATTTAGCAACAAAGCCATTTGTATACCCAATTCCACTAATTGACGAGATTTTAGATAATCTTGGAAACAGTAAATACTTTTCTACTTTGGATTTAAAATCAGGGATTTACCAAGTACCCATTAATCCAAAAGATGACAGCGTTTCTACTCCAAAAGGCCACTTTGAGTTCACAAGAATGCCTATGGGTTTACGGAACAGTCCACCCACTTTTCAGCGATTGATGAACACGGTGTTGTATGAAATAAAATACGTGAAAGCTATAGTCCACTTGGACGATATAATTGTTTTAGGTTCAACTATTGAAGAACATAACGATAACTTGTGCAAAGTTTTAAGGGCATAGCGCCAGCATAATTTAAAAATCGAGCCAGGAATTTTGAAAACGGGAATCAGGTTTATTAGGTCATGCAATCGACAAGGAAGGCATCCGGCTTAGGGAAGAAAACATTAAGGCAATTAAAGAAATGATAGCGCCCAGGACGGTTAAAGGAGTCCGCTCATTTTTAGGGAGAGTAAATTTTTATGGAAAATTTATACCACATATAGCAGAGAAACGTAAACCACTGAACGATCTCTTGCGAAAGAATGTGAAGTTTGTTTGGACAAACGAGTGTCAAAAAGCTTTTGAAGAGTTGTGTAATTTTTTTAACTTCTGACACACTGTTGGTTAGACCGAACTATATAGATATGTGAGATATTGAGAGACCCATAGCCTATGCAAGTAAAGGTCTAGTAGGTGCTGAAAGGAAGTACCATACGTTTGTAAAAGAACTGTTAGTCATCGTATGGGCAGTGAACCATTCTAAACATTTTATTTATAATCAGAAATTTATTGTATACACTGATCATAGACCGTTGATTTCAATATGGCATTTAAAAGAAACCTCGCCTAACCTAACGCGTTTACGTCTGCAACTACAAGGATACGAAATAAACATTCGCTACAAACAAGGTGAAGACAATGTTGTGGCAGATTTTTTATCGAGACTACCCGAGCAGGCTGAGTCCTTGCACTCTATATCAGTAGTCACTAGACAACAGAAACGTCAACAGCAGCAAGCGGAGAACAATGCACTTGCGAAATGGAAAGACGCGGAAAATAAAACAACTCCCTCAAAACAACTTAAAGACGAATCAGGCAGGTTTTCGTAATTAAAAAATAAACAAAAGACAGAATGGAATCCGCACATGGACTGATTAGAAAAATCGATTGTGGATGGGACGAAAAAGAAGACTTAGGAACATTTTCTTATTTCGACGACTATAAAATATGCATAAATAGCAATGATATCAAATTTGATCTGCTGAAATTTTCAAAACATAAAACTAACATAAGTGATTTTGGTATTTTTGTAATAGTAAACAGTAGATCAGCATATAAAGAACTAGCCGAACTGGTAGATTTGAAGGACTATTTGAATGGAAGAAAATTCGTAATTCCAGAACATAAAATATGGGAATTAGTTTTAAATGTTTTTAGTTTTAAATTAGTTTCAGTAATTGTCTTGAAGGCATCAGAGGGGCGAAAAACATTCAGATAATTTTATACCGAAATATGCAGAAAATTCGCGAATCAAATGTACTGAGGTTCATCGCAGAAAAATTTGATAAAATTTTCACATTATACGCACCGGAAATAGATAGAATGTGGGTGCAGGAAAAAGATCGCGAAACTTTATTGAAAGAATTCCACGATGCTCCTCTAGGTGGACATGTTGGAGGCAAACGGATGGCAGAGCGTATGAGTCCACTATTCCAATTGACTAATATGCGCAAAGATATCGAAAATTATGTAAGACAATGTGATTCTTGTCAGAAGAATAAAATTGGCCGTTCAAACCTAATCCCAATGAAAATTACTACGACATCGTTGGAACCATTCGAGAAGCTGTACATGGATATAGTAGTACTCCCAGAGTCTGACTGGGATAACAAATACGGCCTTGTTATGCAGGACTATTTGACTAGATATTTAGTTCTAGCACCGATGGTAAATCAAGAGAGTTCCACGGTTGCTCAAACTTTTGCAGATACTTATATATGTAGATTTGGGACACCCGCTGAATTAGTAACGGATAATGGATCCATCTTTGTTAGTTCATTAATGAAAAATATCTGTAAAATTCTTCGGTCGGTGTTGAACAGTCGTTCGCACCGCACGCGTATAGCTCTTGGCTCCTGGAAATTTTTCTGGCTACCTAGAGTTTCATTGATTCAAGACTTCAGTTTTTTTCAAGGCTACCTAAATCACTAGCAGTCTTTTTAAAGACTAACAATTAGTCAGCCTTTCTCAAGGCTATACAAAGAGTGATATTTGAGTGTCTAAGTGATAAAAAGAGTGATATTAGAGTGACTAAGAAATTAATCAGCCTTTTTTAAGGCTAGCTATTCAAAGAACTATTCTTCGAACTAATCAGTCTTTATTAGGACTACCACAAAATCAGTCTTTATCAAGACTTTTCCAAACTAGAAGTCTAATCGAAGACTAATTTAGCCTAGTTAATTTAATTTCAAATTTCATTCATTTCAAAAATGCCTGCGTCCAACCGGAAAGGCAACAAGGCTAAGGCTAAAAATAATTCAATACGGAATAAATCACAATCCGTTATTCAACATTTTTCTAATAACATTCGCGATCTTCTAGAATCTGAATGTAAAAATAAAAGCAACGGACGGATTTCCCTTCCGTTGATCCTATGCCGTCTAACAATATTTACGAGATTCTTCCTGAATCCGATTGTAGCGACATAGAAGAAAATTCTTCAAAAATTCCCAAAATGGACGCTTGTCGTTCTGGGAAGAAACAACAATCTATGCCACCAGTGACGGTGATGATTTCCGACTTCAAAGTATTCCGTACTGAGCTTTCTACTTTTCTCCCGAAAGTAAAAGTCTCATTTCAAATCGGACGAAGAGGAGAATGTCGAGTCTTGGTTGATGGATTTGAAGATTACGAACGTCTTATTCGATATTTGTCCGATAAACTTCATAAATTTTATTCATATGATATAAAATCAGACAGACCCTTCAAGTCTGTCTTGGAAGGCTTATCAAATGATCAAAATACTGATGGAATTAAAAATGAACTAAAAGAATTGCTTTATTTTGCCCCTTCCCAAGTAATACTTATGAAAAAAGAGCGAATGGTACTTCTAAACCACGCTCTGGAATTTCCTATAAACTTTACCTAATACACTTCAATCAAAGTGATGGAAACAATTTGAAAACTTTAGAAAAAGTACGTTTCATTTCCCACATTAAAATTCATTGGGAACATTATAAACGGCATAATCGTATTGAAAAACTTAACGCAATGTCGTAGTTGCCATTGCTTCGGCCATGGAACCAAAAACTGTCATATAGATATACGGTGTTTGAATTGTGGTAAATTGCTTTCGAAAGACGTTTGTCCACTGAATGAAACCACTGATGAAATTTCATTTTCAAATTGCGATGGAAATCATAAATCCAATTATTTAAAATGTCTTGTCAGGGAAAAAATTTTAAATGCTCGTTCGCTTAGACAACAAGTCAAATCAACGACCTTAAATTTACAGAACATACCTGAAAATCAAAAAACCGTTACAAATGCCACACCTAAATCTTCTAAGGCACTTACTTCTTAGAATTAAAAAAAACAGGTACGCCTTCGAATTCGTCTTCTAACGAAAACAATTTATTGCCAGGTAGATCGACCTCGTCATCATCTTCTTCTAATGCCAGTTATGCTAGTATAACAGGTAGAAATCTACCACTTAATTCTTCTAATGTAAATAATCAACACACAGGGCCGCCTTGCAGTTCATCTTATTTTTTTTTACATTAAATATTTATTGTTTCTCTTTGGTTACATTTCTGTATGATGTTACATGTCAAGTGATGTAGTAGTGTTACTTTTCATCTTTTAATTTACGTTAATTTACTAGTTAATATTGTTCGATTAAATTTCTTTTTAACAGTTTAACTGAGAGACAGTTTGATTTATAAAACTAAACTAGAACTAAAACTATATACTATAAACAAATACTAAAATAGAGAACTAATTAAAGGATATTCAGAAATTGCACATTTTTCTTGGAATTTTCTATTGGCTGAGATTAGTTTCTAGTTGACGGTAGTGACGTCTGCTATTTGGTGAACTGTTGAAGTCCTGGTGAACCACGGAAGATCCAGAATCATTTTCAGGGCTCTGTTCTGCAGCACTTGGATTTTGTTTCTATGTGTAACGGCACACCTCCCCCACACAGGCAACGCGTACTGAAACACTGGAGCGATGATTTGGGTGTAAACGGATAACTTATTCTTGCGAATAAGAGATGACCTTCTCTTGATTAATGGGTAGAGACATTTGATGAGCAAGGAGCATTTAGTTTTTATCTTATCGACATGCGAGCGGAAAATTAGTTTACGATCAAAAGTGAGCCCCAGGTAGACCACCTCATTGGACCAGTCGATTGGAAGCCCATCAACCACGATCTTGCAATCTCCTGGAGGAGTGAGTCGCTGAGATAGACTGTATAGAAACAGGATCGCCTGAGTTTTGGAAGCGTTAATTTTTATCTTCCAGGTGTTCAAGTTCATCTTCTAACGAAAACAATTTACTAATAGGTAGATCGGCCATATCATCTTCTTCTAATGGCAGTTCTAATGGCAGTCTACCTACAAATATTCCTTCAATACCATTCGCTTCTTTAAATGAAGTTGATTTAGGCGATATTACTGAAAAAAAATGATCGACCTCAGTTGGTTACTTCACAGTTCTTCATCCCATTAATCCGACTTGTTTCTCATCCGCGAAAAACCCGTCTACAATTGATCTGGACCGATTACACATGCTGACTTTTACTCAGATCATCTTCCTGTAACATTCAGACTTTCCAACGAAGTTATAATTAATCCAATTAGTTTTATATTCAACTATCATAGAGCTAATTGGTTGGATTACAGATCTCACATTGAAAATCATGTGGATCATGAAACTATTTTAGAAAATTCTGCGGACATCGACACAGCAATTGATAATTTCAATCATTATATTATCGAAGCAAGAAATCGTTCAGTTCCCAAAGCTCAAACTAAATTAAATTCTCCTATCATCGATGGCCATCTTCAACTGCTCATTCGGTTGAAGAATGTTCTTCGACGACAATATCAACGTTCTCGTGATCCTGCTATGAAAAACATAGTTAAGGATTTACAAAATGAAATTAAACATAGATTTACACTTTTGCGAAATGAAAATTTCGCTAAAGAAGTTGAACAAATTAAACCATATTCTAAACCTTTCTAGAAACTTTCTAAGGTTCTTAAGAAACCTCAGAAACCAATTCCTGCTCTCAGGGAACGAAATCAAATACTTCTTACAAATGGCGAAAGCTCAAAAACTTGCTCAGCAGTTCGAGAGTGTCCACAATTTTAATTTGAACGTTGTGAATCCTATTGAAAATGAAGTCTCACTGAGATATGATCATATATCAACCCAAGTGTTATCACAAGATGACATTATTGAGACGAATTTTGATGAAATTGAATCAAATATTAGGAAACTTAAAAACGTGAAGGCTCCTAGTAATGATGGAATTTTAAATATTTTTAATAAAAATCTTCCCGATGTTGCCGTAAGACTCCTGGTTAAAATTTTCAACAAGTGTTTTTCATTAGCTTACTTCCCAAAAAGATGGAAAAATGCTAAAGTAATTCCTATCGTCAAACCTGGTAAAAACCCAGCAGAAACATCAAGTTATCGACCAATTAGCTTACTTTCTTCTATCAGTAAACTTTTTGAAAAAATTATCTTGTTGAGAATGATGTCTCATATAAATGAGAATTCAATTTTTTTACCAGAGCAGTTTGGATTTCGTCATGAACATTCAACTACTCATCAACTTGTCAGAGTAACGAACATGATAAAATCAAATAAATCTTCTGGGTTATCCACTGGAGGTGCTCTTCTAGACATCGAAACAGCATTCGACAGTGTTTGGCACAAAGGTTTAATTGCAAAAATGTCTAATTTCCAGTTTCCCATTTATTTGATCAAAATGATTCAAAATTATTTAATTGATCGCACTCTTCAGGTTTGCTATCAGAATTTCAAATCTGAATTGCTACCCGTACGAGCCGGTGTTCCGCAGAGTCCGAGTGTAGCTCCAATATTGTATATTTTCACTTCTGATCTTCCAAATCTACCCGTTGGTTGTCAGAAATCGCTATTCTGTGACGACTAGGGATGTCGTAATATCGATCGGATAATCGAGTAATCGATTGATAATCCAGATAATCGAGTAGTATTTAATCAATTAGCATTAGCATTAGCATTAGAGACCGCCCGTGTGTTGCTACTCCGTTATTGATCTGGACCAAATGAGATTGCAAAATGATTTTTTGAAGTAACATGTTTGGGAATAACACATTATTTCACACTGTGCAAACTATATTGAACCATGCATGTTGATCAATACCGACGCCGGCCACGTCCGAATGCAGATCTACTTGGGAGGGAAAGGATTGATAGTTCGATGCATGTTGCTACTAAGAACCGAGGAATCCTCTGCATTCCCACATGCATCACAGGAGAGGATACTTTGTTAGTAAATGTTTTAATAATGTTATCATGTGTTTATTGCTCTGGGTAGCCGGCTACCAAGAATGTTTTAAAGTATTATCGTTTTATGTGTTACTTTGTGCTGGCAATATAATGCACGAAACAGTCAATCTCCGAAATTGACAAAACTCCGGACAGCCGGCTGTCGAGTATGCAGTCACTCGTTTATGCATCTACCTTTCGCGTTTTTTTTAGTCATGCAAAAAAACACATGCGGATTGATAAGAAAGGTCATCTCACTGCTAGGTGGATTAAGCACGTTTTTATAAATGAAACTACGTGATGCAAAATAAACGAGCGAATAGGATTTAGACAAAAAAGTTGATTCATTGCATTGAAATATTCTATACAGTTATTATAAAATCATTTTAAATCACCAAACAAAGGTCAACAGATTTCACACGTGTCTTGATTCTTTATTATTTCCGCTTTATTATTTGAATTATTTATTGAAATTATTAATTGGTTATATTAGTTGATCTGGGCAGCTGGCTACCGAGAAAAATATTAATTTACTGTTTGAAATATTAATATCAAGTGTTTTTTACTATGTATTCAATATACCGATATATGTTATCTCTGTTATTAACTTTGTAATATAAACGGATTTGCGCAATGGTTGATTTTTATCATTCATTTTATAATCCTGAAAGACAATCAATAACATGGAAGAAGAAATCATTCCTAATAAAACTTTTCTCCGAAGCTAGACGGAAATTGATAGGTTGAATAAAGAGATGATTTAGTAAAATAGAGTAATCAGAAGTAAAACATTGAAAATATCTTATAACTGAAAGAAAAAAGAAACTCCTGCAATTGTCGCCTTTTACGACATGGAAGCAGGAACCCAGTGGATCTATTCTTGGTTCATTTTTTTCCGCCGGATTCCACACGGCATCTAGGCTGGTACAGTCCGGAGAGAGCTAATAGGTACTATCAATCTCCTAGTGGATCCCAGCCCCTAATCGAGTAATATTTAATCAATTATCCTAAAACTAATATTCGATTAATGAGCTAATCCCATAGTAATAATCGAATGAATAATCGAGTAATCGAATAATAACCCAGACTATCGAATAAATTTCAATCGATTAGTTTCAAAATTATACTCGATTACTAAATAATCGAGTAATTCGAAATTTCCGACATCCCTAGTGACAACACAAGTCTGTCAGCCACAGGTAGAAATCTAAGAGTGATCTGCAGTCGCCTACAAAGAAGTTTAAATATTTTCAGTGATTATCTGTCAAAATGGAAAATTAAACCAAATGCAGCAAAAACGCAATTAATTATCTTTCCTCATAAGCCAAGAGCTTTTTTCTTAAACCAAACAATAATCACATTCTCAAATTGAATGGCTTTTAATTGACATGGTTTGATCAAGCTAAATACTTAGGTTTAATGTATGACAAAAAACAGAGATTCAAATGAAAGGACTTATAGTCCCATAGCCTGCCAAAAAATCGAAAAAAATATGCACTCACTTTTTTCAGAGTTTGCTGAACCGATTTTCACAAACTAAGATTCAAATAAAAGGTATTATGGTCCCATAGCTTGCTATTGAATGTGACTTCCGATTCCGGAGTTATATGGTAATATGCGAAAATTTGAAAAAAAGTTTAAAATCAATTATTTCTGGAACAACGCAACCGATTTTCGCAAACTAATATTCAAATTAAAGGTCTCATAATATCCTAAAAATTTATGGAACATTTTATCTGGATCCGACTTCTGGTTCCGGAACTAAAGCGTGATAAGTGGTAAATTACCAATTTTATTAGTATTTTTCCCCGAACGATGGTTAAAAACTGGTACAGATCCCATAAAACTGTCTGATAAATTCTTCTAGTTTGCAGAGCTTGTTAGTTTGTGGGCATGAAAATTTAATTCGACACTACTGGTCCTCTCTTTTCCTGTTTCGAGAGCACCGAAAGTGGAGAAGAAAAACTCCCAAAACTAAATTCACTTCGATTTCTCTGCGATGCTTGAACCGATTTTCACAAATCTTGATTTGAATTAAAGTTCATACTGTCTTTAAACCTACTGTGAAATTTCATCCGGATCCGACTTCCGGTTCCTCAGTTACAGGGCGATGAGTGTCAAAGTTTTCAAATCGCCATATAGAATGACAATATGTACAACACCGAAAGAAGAAGAAAACACAAAATGCACAAGGCGTGTTTCGTTCTATTTCGTTTCGTACACGTTGTGTAGTGATGTCAATAATAATAATAATATTAATAATAATAATAATAATAATAATAATAATAATAATAATAATAATAATAATAATAATAATAATAATAATAATAATAATAATAATAATAATAATAATAATAATAATAATAATAATAATAATAATAATAATAATAATAATAATGATAATAATAAAAATAATAATAATAATAATAATAACTGCTACGGCTGCTGATTCATGATGTTTTGCTTGACTTACATATGCAGAAGTAACAGAAACGCAGGTTCGTTTCGTTTGTTAGATTTCGTTTAATTGGTTTAATCGAAATAAAGCATGAGATAGTAAGAATAGGTTTAACTACGTTCAAAACTGTTCTAATTTGTAGGTTATATTTGTTGGTAGTTAACGAACCAACTTCGGCTATTCCGTTTATTTGAATCCGGTTTCGGAAGAATTGGAAAAGTGTGATCAGAAACTGCAAAAAGGATCTCACTCAGTTTTCTTGGAGATGGCCAAATCGATTTTCACAAACTTATAGGTTCAAAAGAAAAGTCTTACAGTTTCATACGGAATTCCTTAATTTGTTGTGGATACAACTTTCGGTTCCGGAACTACAGGTTAAACAGGATTTATAGAGTTTGTGAGATTAGATCCGAAAAAATTATCCTATTTCAATTCAATAAACAGTTGTTTTTGCGAATTTCACGGTTATGTTTATGATGTAATGAGTAATATGAGAAAGGCATCATTACACCACTAGGTGGATTGAAATAGGTTTTTACATTTGTATATAATACTACGATTAACGCATCAACGGGTTACACTCCGTTTGAGTTATTACATGGGAAACGAGCGAATATTCCTAATTCAATGTATAAATATAACAATGATGGAATGTACAATGAAGATTATGTGAATGAAATGCGATCTACATTCAAGCGGTTGCATCATCAAGCACGAGAAAATTTAATTAAGCCAAAAGAAAAACGTAAGGAGTTGAATAATAAAAACTCTAACGAATTGCAACCAATGTGGGGGGACTTAGTGTTAGTCAAAGCCAATCTCTCAGGCGCAGGACAAAAATTACAATCACTTTAGAAAGGACCATATGAAGCAGTCGCTCTACCTAATGAACAAACAACTACAATTAAAAATGGAAACAAACTTGAGAAGATCCATAACAATCGATTGAAAAGATATACCGAATGATCGATGGAAAAAACAAAACTCGTAATCACTCGAAAGATTTTAAATATGGAAGCACGAAATAATAGGATAAAGATCGAATTGAAGTTTATTAGTCATGAAAAAGTGTAGAAGAAGACTTTTGAACCAAGTATGAGATTTTGGAACGCAAAATCAAGATGAAATTCAAGTTATCAAAATATGAAAACTATTAGCGAAAAATATATTCGACAAAGCGATATTTTTTTAATATGGAACATAAAAGTGTTGATAAGTTAATGTAAAACCGGTGAAAAGTTATTTAAATGTGTACGATTAGATATCAATACGAACAAAATATTAAAGTAATCGGGGTTAAAAGTATCAAAGGAGAAATAATTCGTTTTGAAAAACTAGGATACGTAAAACAATATACAGGTATTCAGAAAAGAATGGGAAAACTTAAAGCTGCATTATGGCTATGATATGTTACAAAACCAGAAAAAAAAACATTATAAAAGTGCGGTGAACGACCCAATCGTGGTTAAAGCCGCTAATAAACGACAACAACAACAACATTATAAAAAAACGAGATTGAACCAAATTAAAACAAAATCAATGTTGTCAAGCTGTTAACTGAGTATGCAATATGAAATCCAAATGGGAACTAAAAATCAACTTGGATGGATCTATGGGTTACGAAAGAAGTTATATGAAATAAGAAACAATCCATGCATGGAAATCAGTGGAATAACAATAAAAAAATAACAGTAAAATATCACAAAAGAGAGAGTTATGAACATAGACACATTAACACATAGACCGCCGAAAACATATCTCAGTAAGTAAGGGGGAATAGTTGCGGCATTGAACTTCGTATGACCTCACACGAAATATTGACTGGAAAATCTATGCGACCTCGATATCTGAGAAACTTGAAAGAACTCAACAACTTCCTCCAGAGGAAGAGTACATGTTTATGGCTGCCTTGATTCTTGACACCGCGGCTTAAGCTCAGACGAAACGTATACCCGGCAATAACATCCGTCCTGTTTCGTATAAAATGCTTAGAAAAAAGGGAACACCTTACAATTACTGGAACTACGCGGCGTCAAACGCTGAAATTAAAAACTTGATTAAAGCCAAGGCGTCGGTTCGTAGAAGGTTTAACGGAAGAAACATCTAAGAGCACACTTTTGAACACAGTCAGATGAATGCGCAATCATAACACCACGAATGAAAGCTAAAAATAAGAATAATACTAACAGAAGCTCTCTCGCGCCGCGACACCAAATACAAACGACACATGGTAGAACGATGGTAGAAATCTCACTTGCGCTCTTGTCATGTAACAGAAGAACCCCTGGGCTAGACAGAATCAAATTCAAGTTGTTGAAAAATCTGCCTGAGCCCGCACAAAGGCGCTTAATGATTTTGTATCAATAAGTTCTTTGAAGGCAATATTCTTCCAAATAACTGGAAGTAAGTGATCGCCATTCAAAAACTCTGCTTTCCTGTATCGGGAAATTGTTCGAAAAAATTATTCTTTTCCATCTAGACAATTGGGTCGAAGCTAATGGCTTGCTTTCAGATGAATAATTTGCTTTCCGCGGGGCAAAGAAACAAACGATTGTTTGTTTTTTGTCCCCGTCTGCTCATTCGCGTTGCTCAACAGAAATTCAAATGGCATTTACCCGTAAAGAACAAATGGCATCAGTAATTCTAGACATCAAGGGGGCTTTTTATTCAGTTTCTATAAATATCCTATTTGAGAAGCTGCACCAGCATGATCTTTCGCCTGTTCTGAACAACTTTTTATATGATCTATTGCCCGAGAAATACGTGTATTTCGCGAATGGTGATTTATCGACAATACGATTCAGCTACATGGGCCTATCTAAGGGCTCAAGTATAAGCAACCTTTTATACATTTTTTTCGTAAAGGATATCGATGAATCAACATATCTTGAACGCTAAGACAACCTGCCGACGGCTGCGTTGTGTCTATTACAAAACCAAAAGCTGCCGATCTCCAAGGACCAAGATACCCTCGAGAACTTGTTAACATGGGCTATTCAAATAAGTATCAATCTCTCCACAGAGAAAACTAAGCTGGATGTATTTTCAAGGAAGCGATAACCAGCACAATTGCAGTTTCAACTAAAGGGTGAAACCACAGCTCAGGTCTTCACATTTAAATAACTCGGGGTCCGGTTCGTCTTCAAAGGCACATGGGGATGTCACATTAGGTATCTGAAACGACAATGCCAACAGAGAATTCACTCTACGTACAATAACTGGATCATAGTGAGGTGCCCACAACAATGACATTGTTCGCGATGAAATACGGATGCTTCTGCTTCCGAGCCATAGCGAACAATCATTTCATCAAGCTGGAAAGAATTCAGTATCGTTGTTAGCGTATTGCCTTGGGTTGCATGCAATCGACTCACACGATGAGCTTTGAAGAGCTGGCGGACGTTTTTTCATTGAAAACCATTGGGATCTCTCATATCGTTAACTGATTGATGCGACATTTTGAATTCTATGGTGATTGAAAACTTCGAAAGGTTAGTTGATCAAAGTCCGTTTATGTCCTTGTATTTCTATTACATGGCTCAGAATATTAATCCTTCTTCGTGTGCTTCCAACCGTGCTCATATCTTGGATACTTTTGATTCTGCTGCACATCCATGGTAGAAGAGTTTCTTGGAAATCTGAATCACGTACGCACTCAAAGACCATTACTTCATTGCCAAAGACAGTTCGAGTTCAATAGAGGCTCTCAGGGTGATGAAGCCAGGAAAGCATCACCCATATTTCCTGGGGAAAATACAGGAACATTTAAGGGCTTTATCTGGACGGTGTTATTCAATTGGGTTCATTCACATTGTTCCATTCCAAGCAATGAAGAGACAGACTCATTGGCTAAAGTATTAGAAGTATAAGAAGATGATATTTATGAAAGACCAATCTGCTTCAATGAATTTTTTAGTATTTCTCGTCAGAAAACTCACGAAAGTTGACAAACTTCATGGAGGAATGACGAACTGGGACGATGGCTATATTCCTTTATCTCTATGTTATCGACGAAACAGTGGTTAGGGGGTGAATGTTAATTCATTCGTGTTATGTCACGGCTCATGTCAAATTTTTATACATTCCGGCGTATCGGGATCGTGGAGAGCGGTCTCTGCCCTATGGCGACGGTAATCAGGACATCGAGAATGTCGTCGGAGTTACTGGAATCTCTCAGGGTCTCAGAAAGACCGCCTGAGGTTCCTTTTCGGAATGTGTTGGCGAGTCGGGATAGTTCATATATACTTCTCATATAGAAAAGCGTTGGCATTAGATTCCTTTTGTGGAATTTAGCCTTTCTGTTTCAACAGACTTTGCAGTCGACTTTTAGTGTACAGAATCATTGCATGGCTAGTACTATGGATCCTACTGACACTAAGAATCCTTCTAGGTCGGGGCTCGAACATGCTTCTCATATACCACTATCTTAAACACATTATTATACAAGTGTAATCTGTTATATCTTGCTTAGAAAATTCCTCCTATATCTCGATGCTGTTTCAACTGTGGCTAAGAATAGTCTTCACCTACAGGTTCGAAACTAATATCCGCCCGATTATCTCGATTCTCCATCTGTTCAACATCTTCATCGGAACTAACAAGATCTTTTTGCTATCACTAACATTTTCGCTTCCCCCCCTCCCCCGTTTCTTCACCATGTCGACGTTAACTAGTTAGATCTTTGCCGCTCTTAGTTATTTCGTTCCCATATTCCCTTTTTCACTCCGTTTTCCACAACATTTACTTCTCTATGTTTCTTTCATTATCTTGCATAACATAGAAGGTCACTTCAGTCGATCATCAACATGCGGATTTCCCACGGACCCACACGGACCGAAGGATGCGGTAACCATAGATGCCGATCGCCAGCTGAAGGCTGGATTTGCCAAAATCGACTACTGTGTCTCCAATACGTAATCACCTAAAGATACTTTCCTAGTTTTAAGTTTGTCGTTATTTATAATTAAAAAAAATCGCATGACATCTTAGAGCTTAAGCAGTTGGCCTTTAAAATTATATTATTGAATAAAATATAATTTAAACACTTGTCTTTCTCGATGCAGGATCTTCTTTAACGCTTATAGGAGAAGAGACGGCTAAAATGGACTTGAAACATTTCGAGCGTTCATGAAAGCAGAACGGTTAACTTAAGAGTCTCTGGATAGAGCATGAAAAGGCTCTCATCACGAAATGTGGAAACCGTAAAAAGTTAGACCTACCAGCTCTGTCCATGGATGTACCTAATTTAAAGATAAATATCCATACTTGGGTGAGGTCCCTGTAACTGAGTACAAGTATGAGAAACCCAAACTGTAAATCATAACCATTTATTGAGTTAGAAAAACGAGCATACGAGCCCATAGCCATAAAAACAAAGTTAGAATGGTTAGTGTTGGGCAATTCAAAGAGCCAGTACGTCATGATAATTCCAGAAGAAGACGAATGGAGGAAAATGATGAAACATTTCTTTTCCACTGAGGACTTAGGAGCTGTTGCAAGTTTATCTAAATCCAAGCAGCAAAAACGCTCGAAAGATATTATTAAAGAAACTCTCCGAAAGAAAGTGAATAATTATGAAATAGGTCTACTTCAGAAAAATTATGATGTTCAATTGCCAAAGAATTATGACGTAGTGTTAAGTAGACTCCGGATAATAGTGAGAAGTTTGAATAAAGATGTGTTGTGACCGGTAGAAAACAGCAAACCGGGTAGTACAAGCAGCAGGCTTCTTTAGTTGGTCTTCACAAGACAATTGCTTAAAACTCAAAAGAGGCTTTTTATTTCTTCACGAACTTAACTACGTTGTGGTTTAATTACAAGTGAGGTTTTATATTTTCGTATAACCCTATTCAACTAGTTTCCTATCTCAGAAATGATTTACTAGAATAGAAAATGCGCAGGGTATGATGCCATCTACTCTGTACTAAAACTTTCAAGCTTTATCCTACCTTAAACATCATCCCCACCTTGAAATAACAATTTCAATATTAATAATTTCAGTTTAATTTTGATTAACTTATAAATAGAGCAAATCGTATTGATATTTTATTCTAACATTTTTCAGGAGGAATTTAACTGCAACCTTCAAACAGAGTTCGTATTGTTGTTGTCCTTTTCTACAGTTGACTCTGCGTATCTATTGGCAACAAACAGATTATCACGATCGGACGTTTTATGATGCCTTTACTAGTTCGTAAGGTTACTACACGAGTCAGATTGTCCTCTCCGGGATGTATATCCAGAATTCTAGCAAGCGGGCATTTAAGTGGTGCCTGGAATTCATCCACTACGAGGATCATTCGGCCCGGTTAAATGCAGATGTTCGCATCGCAAATTTTATGATCCCGTTGAAGTTCTAGCAAATATTCTGTTCTCCGTCGGTGCCAAAATTGTTGATGAAGTTGTTGTAAACGTTGATAGTGATCCAAACTACTACTTGGTACACAATGTATATCGGGATCTGGCAATGTATGAATCGTGGATTCAATGAGGGAGTGTGCTGGCGTTAATGCCGTAAGATCGTTTGGATCATCAGACATTGGCGTTAAGGGTCGTGAATTCATACTAGCTTCGATTTGAGATAAGACCGTTGACATGTCTTCAAATGACAACCGAGTGTTTCCTAGTTGACGATGAAGATGTGCCTTTGCAACCTTGACGGCCGCCTTCCAAAGACCACCGAAATGGGGAGCCTTTGGAGGAGTCATGTGCCAAACTATTCCATTCATGGATAAGTTTGGCTGGATAACCTCAAACTCTTGTTCGTTCTGTAGCATAAGATAAAGCTCTTTCAGTTCGTTCCTAGCCCCTTCAAAGTTTTTTCAGTTATCAGAGTGGATGTGTTTCGCAAACCACAACGCGATGCAAAACGGCGAAGAGCAGCGAGAAAGGCTCATGTTGTCAAGTCAGAAACGAGCTCAATATGAACTGCTTTAGTTGAAAAGCATACGAAAATGCAAATGTAGGCCTTTGCAGGGGAGGCACGTTTGAGCAAGGGTTTCAAGTAAAGCGGTCCAGCGTATTCGATGCCGGTAACTGTGAATGGTCTGCTTGGTGTGACACGAGAGACGGGTAACTGACCAGTTTGTTGTTGTGCCGGAACGGGATTAGCTTTTACGCATGAGAGACAGTGTCTAACGATATTTCTTATCAATCGTCTGCCACGCACTGGCCAATAGTTTTCACGCATGGCTGCATGGGTTAGTTGAACACCTCCGTGCAACATTTTTAGTTGGTAATGCTTGGCAAACATTTGGGACAATGGATGAGAGCTGGGTAACAAGGATGGATGTTTGCAGTGAAATGTATGATCTGAATATCGAAGCCTATACCCCCTACTCTTATCGTTCCTTGTTCATCTATGAAAGGATTTAGTGATTGTATTTGTGATTGTTTTGATACAGCTTTTGTAGTTCGTAGATCTTTTATTTCCTGCTTAAAATAATCATGCTGGGCAAGTTTCACTAAACGCATTGTTGCATCCTCCAATTGTTCCACAGATAACGTTTTGTTAGAACCTTCACAATTGGACGGTTGCGGTAATGATCGATTTCTCGTGCGAGCATTGTGAATGAATCTGAGGCAATGAGCTGTTACGTGGACTAGTGCATTGAAAGAAGAATATCGATTAAATATTGGGTTAATTGCAGATTTTGTGTGAACGACAGCTGCTATGACTTTTCGAAGTTTGATATTTCCAGTCAGTAGCGGTAGATGCTTAATTTTCGGCCATTGATCTTTTGGAAGGTGCAACCTTTCGGGGCCATACTTCCATAAATCGCTTACCAACAATTCCTCTACATTTATTCCGCGAGAGATCAAATCTGTTGAATTAGTTTTACCGGATACGTGTCTCCATTGGTACCCGTGAGTGTTACTCTGTACTTCCGAAACTCTGTTGGCGATGAATGTTTTCCAAGTATGCGGAGGTGCTTGAAGCCATTGCAGTGTTATCGTTGAGTCAGACCAGAACCAAGCATCTGACATATTCAGTTCTAAAGCTTTCATTACGTGCAAGAAAAGCTGAGATCCTATTACGGCTGCACATAACTCGAGTCTAGGCAGTGTTATGCGTTTCAGAGGAGCTACACGCGATTTGGATGTCAGTAGCTAAACCCGAATGTTGCCGTGTTCATCGACAGATCGCGCATAAATTCATGCCCCGTAGGCAGACTCTGATGCATCCGAAAAAGTATGCAGTTCAACTTTAGAATTTGGCAAAAAAGCGTATGGTCGGTTTTGTATTCAACAATTTTGTGTAGTTGTTTGTGATACGGATCCCATTTTTGTTGGACGATTTCTGGCACTGGTTGATCCCAATCGCTGTGTAGTAACCATAATTCTTGAAGTAACATTTTGCCACGAATAACGACGGGTGCAATTAATCCGAGTGGGTCAAATAATTGTGAGACGGCTGACAAAATTTTTCGTTTGGTATCAGCTACTTCCGTTCGTATGATTTTAGATCCAAATTGTAGTGAATCTTTGTTTGGTTCCCATCCTATTCCCAGGGTGCTTACTGATTCCTGGGGAGCAAACATGATGGTTGATTGCGTCCCGATCTGGTGCTGTTCAAGTCCCTTCAGTACGTCGAGATTATTTGACGTCCACTTGCGCAAAGTGAATCCACCTTTGGAAAGTAAATTATTCAGTGCTTCACGCAACTGAATGGCTTTTTCGACAGTCTCAGCACCTGCTAAGCAATCATCAACGTAGAATCCCTTTCGAAGAGTGTATTCAGCAATTGGATATGCTGCTCCCTCGTCACGTGCTAGTTGTTCGAATGTGCGGGTTGCCAAAAATGATGAAGGGGCTAGACCGTATGTGACTGTCAACAGCTCGCACGATTGGATAGGATCAGAATTATTAAATCTCCAGAATATGCGCTGATAGGCGATTTCATCTGAATGTATAAGCACTTGTCGGTACATTTTCTCAATATCTGATACTAATGCTACGGGGAATGTCCGAAGTATCGAAAATAGGTCGTCTTGAACAACCGGTCCGACGCGTAGAGCGTCATTAAGGGAAAATCCAGTGGACGATTTGGCTGAACCATCGAAAACAACACGTATCTTAGTGGTTGTACTTGAGGTTTTCACGACGGGATGATGCGGAAGGTAAAAGCATTTTGCGGATGACTGCTTCTCAGGAACAACAAGCCGCATGTGACCTAGCGAGATGTATTCATGCATAAATTGATGGTATGCGATTTTGTCGTGAATACGACTTACTTTACTATGAGGTGCCTTTTCAAAACAAAAGACGTACACAGAAAAGGAAAGCAGATTTTAAAATAACCAGACTATTACTAAATGCTACATATCCAGCAAAAAGTATACCAAACTTGAAAGAAAAATCTGTTCTCAACGCCACTAATATACATATTCTCCCCGCAATGGAAACACTGCTTAGTTTGGGACCAAAGTTTTCATTACCTGTTGACCTTAGATGCGTTCGAATCTACCACCTCATTGCCGACATCGAATCCATTCTCACAACAACATCAGACAAGCATATTCAGGATAAAAATAGATGCAACATAGTGACACAAATCCAAAATTACATAACAAGAACCAGAACAACATTAATCAATTTTTAAAATTAACTGAAAATCCACCACCACACGCAGATGAAGAAATATCAAGGCTAAAAGAGAAAACAGCACTCATTCATCACACCATCAATGAAGGACACAATTTTGTCAATGGAGAAAACAGAGATCATAGATCGATCTTTGCGATCTACAGCTTTGCCTCTGTTGGAAATGTCTCATATTTCCAATACTACCAAAACAGTTAATCATCGCACCGATGTACAAGGCCTCAACACCGCTTACGCTGGTATTCTACATTCTATCAAATCCATCAAATACGATAAGAAATGACAACTCTCCGATAAACACCAATACTACCGTACTCTACACAGCACTTTGCTGAGCTTTTCAACGATAACGTTACTTAATAACGTTGATAAGCTTATTGTTTTTGATCACCATGATGAAAGCTTCAGAATAGTCGTTAAACTAAGTAGTTGTGACACTGTACGTGATTTATGCAAACAAAATATTTGTTATGCAGTCAATAGTAAGAATTGTTTTAAATAATTTTTGATTCAGTATTTATGTAAATGACCATTTTCTCGTAGTATCTTGAAGCATGTTCTACAATTGACCAGACAACATAGCGTCAGACATCGACATATTTTGACTATAAACGATAGACTTTAGTAAGTTTTTACATTGTATTATTTGTTCAACGCTCTATGTTTTTGTCAATGTAACACAAAAAATTATCCAGTTTTCCTTGAAAAAGGCCTACATCAAAGGCCGAAACGTCGGACAGTAAACAATATTCGTTTGTATTATAAGACTGAGATATCTCTTGTTGTATCTAACGAATCAAGATAATTTTTGCTACATGCCATCGAAAATATGATCACAATTTTATGATGAAATTTTCAGATGTGTGACATAATCGCAAATAATTTAAAATTAAGCTTTTCTGAAACATTTTGTATGAACGTATTTTGTTCTTAGAAAGAAAACAAAATATCTGCTGCTGTACAACAAATCGTTCGAGAAAAATGTCCGAACAGTGTTTAATATAGTAGTGAGCTCCACAATTTTTTCCTTCTGAAAGGCAGGAATGAATCCCGTACAGCTTTCCGGACAGTTTCTTTCAATTAAATGCAAAACCGTAATGAAATAATCGAAATTTAAATTCTAAATGCTGCTATTTTTATAGCGCCTAGGACCGCCCATTAGTAAAAAAGCTACAAACGAAATCAGTCGTTTTAATGGCTCTAAAAGTTTTCTAAAGAACTATTAGGATTTGTTGTTCGCAAATCGAAGGTAAATATCCTCAGTTCAGTGCAAATCTAGAACAGTTTGGTTAGATTTGTGCACTTTTCGCTGTGTGAAACTCACAATAATCGAAATTAGGTGAAGCCTTCTTTGTTTTTGCGAAAAATGTTCCAGAGTTACATGTCGTAGAGAATTACGCAATTTTACCCTTCTGAATGATAGAAACGAATCCCTACAACATATTGATAGTTTATTTCAATGAATTATGCAAATCCGAAATGAAATAAACGACATTAAAATTCTGTATGCGGCTATTTTTATTATAAAGAACTATACTGGTTATTTCATAATATTTGTGTTTCAGAATGTTTAATCTGTACTTTAGTTCAGGTGCATCGTTTCAAAATCTAGTAGTGAATAAGGGGAATGCTTGCATAATTCATACAATTGATCAACTAATTGATATTCGGAAGTGTTAAGGAACATGTCAGTTGTTTTCGTATTCACGACATCCAGTTATGTCTCTGACATTACCCACCCACCTTTTTAACTCAGAGTCCCGTGCCAATTGTTTCTCTAAATGTTTGAATCATTGCAAAGCGACAGATTGTGATTCTCCTATCATTGCATCAAAATCAGAACGGCGAGGGTTTCGTACACAGTTCTGTAGGGTCTCTTGTAACAGTAGAACAATAACATTGCTCACATTCTCTTTCTTCCATAGAGTAATCACATTTTGCTGATAGCTCCTCAACTCGCCAAAAACGTTCTAACTGTTCTTCCAACGTGTCTAAGCATACAGTCGTTATGTGACAATTAACCGTATCTGAAGATGTCACATTCATATGACCAGAACCAGCTACAACCCAACCAAAGACACTGTCCACTATTTCGGGAAGTCCGCCTGATAGGACTACTCGTGCTGATGACTTGAAACACGCGAAAAAATGCGATATGCCGATTATAAAGGGTGATTTTTTAAGAGCTTGAGAACTTTTTTAAACAATAAAACGCATAAAATTTGCAAAATCTCATCGGTTCTTTATTTTAAACGTTAGATTGGTACATGACATTTACTTTTTGAAGATACTTTCATTTAAATGTTGACCGCGGCTGCGTCTTAGGTGGTCCATTCGGAAAGTCCAATTTTGGGCAACTTTTTCGAGCATTTCGGCCGGAATAGCCCGAATTTCTTCGGAAATGTTGTCTTCCAAAGCTGGAATAGTTACTGGCTTATTTCTGTAGACTTTAGACTTGACGTAGCCCCACAAAAAATAGTCTAAAGGCGTCAAATCGCATGATCTTGGTGGCCAACTTACCGGTCCATTTCTTGAGATGAATTGTTCTCCGAAGTTTTCCCTCAAAATGGCCATAGAATCGCGAGCTGTGTGGCATGTAGCGCCATCTTGTTGAAACCACATGTCTACCAAGTTCAGTTCTTCCATTTTTGGCAACAAAAAGTTTGTTAGCATCGAACGATAGCGATCGCCATTCACTGTAACGTTGCGTCCAACAGCATCTTTGAAAAAATACGGTCCAATGATTCCACCAGCGTACAAACCACACCAAACAGTGCATTTTTCGGGATGCATGGGCAGTTCTTGAACGGCTTCTGGTTGCTCTTCACTCCAAATGCGGCAATTTTGCTTATTTACGTAGCCATTCAACCAGAAATGAGCCTCATCGCTGAACAAAATTTGTCGATAAAAAAGCGGATTTTCCGAATGGACCACCTAAGACGCAGCCGCGGTCAACATTTAAATGAAATTATCTTCAAAAAGTAAATGTCATGTACCAATCTAACGTTTAAAATAAAGAACCGATGAGATTTTGCAAATTTTATGCGTTTTATTGTTTAAAAAAGTTCTCAAGCTCTTAAAAAATCACCCTTTAATATCGATTTGGCATCGCTTATAGAAATTTGGATCCGCCATGAAAAGATCCTTAGGAAGGTTCCTGTCATCGATGGGCACATCGTGCTCGGGCATGTCCGCTGTGACCTGTGACAGGACAATAAATTTAATCTCACGGGAGGAATCTGCTTTTCGAGAACGAATTGTCGTAAACACAGTGTCTGTTGCCCGCATTGTTAGTCCTCCTGGTCCTTGAAGTTGTACATTTACTCGTTTACGTTTCAGTCGAAGAATTTGCACCATACGATCAGAGATGAGATTGGGTTGAGAAGCAGAGTCTAATAGTGCCCTGGCTAAATGCTCCTGGCCATAGGTATCGACGACACTAAGAACAACAGGCAGCATGAACACGTTTCCTATTTGCTTTGCTTGGGTGGAAAGTGCAGAATAAGAAACACTAGTCGTGGAAGTGTCAGTTATTATTGGTGTGTGATTTACATTACAGGTTGTCGCAACATTTGTTTTGACTGATATTTGTGGACGATTGCAGGTAGCGGTAAGGGTCTGAAACAGATTCTCTTTCGAAGTGCATTCTGCATAACCCGGATGAAGAGTGGTATGATGACGTTTATCACAGGTACGGCAGCTAGTCTGACTGGGACAATTACCGACAAAATTATCGTCACGCAAGCAATTGAAGCAAAGTCGCTTCTGGTTGACCAACTTTAGCCTATCTCGTAGAGATATTCGTTTGAACGACTGATGTCATTTTTCTTCAATGAATTTTCTTCAGTAATGGCATTGGTAGAAAAACTCATTGAAGTGTTTTTTTGTTTGTGTTCTGCGAAGGAGGCCGCGAATGATGTAGGTTTAATAAAGGCATTAGAAGTAGCTAACGACTGTGATGAATCATGGTTCACTAAGATGGACTCAAGCACGCGCATTCTTCGTTGAAGGAACTCGACCAAATTTGCATACGTTGGGTTTTCAAGAGTAGAAGCGTGATCCTCCCAGGACCGAAGTGTCTGATCGTGAAGTCTAGTGCACAGCAAGTGTTCTAATATTGTGCTCCAGGCCTCAGTCGGCTCGCCTACTTGCCTTTGTGTGTCGCTCAAATTCGTCCACAAGTCCATGCAAAGCGATGGCAGATTCTTCTCTCATTCTTGGCGTTTCAAGTAAGGCCTGTAGATGACGCTTTTTGAGAAGATATTCATTCGAATAACGAGATACAAGGGCTTCCCATGTAAGTTGATAGTTTGCCGTACTAATTGAAATCGACTCGATCACTTGGGCAGCATCACCTTTCAATTATTTCAATTCTTTCAGTCGTAGACCACGCGGGTCTCTGCTGTATACAGGAGGCGTCTCCATTCAACTCGGTTCATTGCTGTTCGCCGCCAGCCTCGGTAGCTGCGAAGGGTCCGCAGGTCGTCCTCAATCTGATCGATCCATCTTGCCCGCTGTGCGCCTCTTCTTCTTGTACCGGTCGGATCATTGTCGATAATCATTTTAACCGGGTTGTTCTCCGACATTCTAACAACATGCCCGGCCCACCGTAACCGCCCGACCTTGGCCGTTTGGACGAGGGTTGGTCCTCCCAGCAACTGGTGCAGTTCATGGTTCATTCGCCTTCTCCACCTACCGTCTTCCATCCGCACTCCACCGAAGATGGTTCGCAACACCTTCCGTTCAAAAACACCTAGTGCACGTTGAACCTCCGCAAGCATTGTCCAGGACTCGTGCCCGTAGAGGATAACCGGTCTAATCAGCGTTTTGTAGATAGTTAACTTCGTACGACGGCGAATTTTGCTCGATGGAAGCGTCCTGCGCAGTCCAAAGTAAACACGATTTCCTGACAATATGCGTCTCTGAATTTCTCTGCTGGTGTCATTATCGGCAGTCACCAGTGAGCCCAAGTACACGAACTCGTCGACCATTTCGATTTCATCACCACCAATCAGAACTCGTAATGGGTGGCTGACGTTATCTTCTCTCGAGCCCCTGCCTTTCATGTACTTTGTCTATGACACATTGATGTCTAATCCGATCCGCTTGGCCTCAGCTTTTAGTCCGATGTGCGTATCTTCCATCTTCTCAAAGTTGCGTGCTATAATATCAATATCATCAGCGAAACCAAGTAGCTGGACGGACTTTCTGAAAATCGTGCCACTCGTGTCTATCCTCGCTCTTCTTATCACACCCTCCAAAGCAATGTTGAATAGCAGACACGAAAGGCCATCACCTTGCCGTAGCCCTCTGCGAGTTTCGAAGGGACTCGAGTTTATCCCCGATACTCGAACAACGCACATCACTCGATCCATCGTAGCCTTGACCAATCGTATCAGTTTGTCCGGGAATCCGTAGTCGTGCATGATTTTCCATAGCTGTTCTCGATCGATTGTGTCGTAGGCTGATTTGAAATCGATGAATAAGTGATGTGTGGGCACATTGTATTCGCGGCACTTTTGCAACACCTGGCGGATGGCGAACACTTGGTCCGTGGTAGCGCGTTCGCCCATAAATCCTGCCTGATATTGTCCCACGAATTCGTTTGCAATCGGTGAAAGTCGACGGCATAAGATCTGGGAGAGTACCTTGTAGGCGGCGTTCAGCAGAGTTATCGCGCGGTAATTGCAGCAATCCAGCTTATCGCCCTTTTTGTAGATGGGACACACGATTCCTTCCATCCATTCCTCCGGTAAAATCTCGTCCTCCCAGATCTTGGTAACGACCCAGTGCAGTGCTTTCACTAGTGCATTACCACCGTGTTTTAGTAGCTCGCTTAGTAGTTGGTCAACGCCAGCGGCCTTATTATTTTTCAACCGGCTTACCACCTCCTCCACTTCTTGGAGGTCTGGGACCGGCAGTCTATCGTCCTCCGCACGCGTTCCCAAGTTCGTTACCGCGCCGCTACTATCGTATTCCGCCACATCGCCATTGAGGTGCTCGTCGAAATACTGCCGCCACCTCTCGATCACCTCACAGTCGTTCGTGAGAAGATCCCCGTTGGTGTCCTTGCACATATCGGCCTGTGGCACATGGCCTCTGCGCGAACGGTTCACCTTCTCGTAGAACTTCCTTGTGTCATTAGCACGGAACAGCTATTCCATCGCTTCGCGATCTCGGTCTTTCTGTTGGCGCTTTTTTCTACGGGATATCGAGTTTAGTCTGTTCCGCGCCTGTCTGTATCGCTCCTCGTTTGCTCTCGTCCGGTGTTGCAGCTTGCTCGCCCAAGCTGCATTCTTCTCGGCCACTAACTGTTCACATTCGTCGTCGAACCATTCGTTCCTCACATTCGGAGCCGCCGTACCTAGCATTGCTGATGCAGTGCTACCTATGGCAGAACGGATGTCTCTCCAGCCATCTTCAAGAGTAGCTGCACCAAGCTGCTCTTCCGTTGGTAGTGCCACTGCCAACTGCTGCGCGTAATCTTGGGCTACTCCAGTATCCCGGAGCCGCGCGATGTTAAACCGCGACGTTCGGTTTCGACGTTGGGTAGCCACCGTCGAAAGTTTTGAGCGCATGCATACAGCAACCAAGTAGTGGTCCGAATCTATATTCGCACTGCGGTAGGTGCGAACATTGTTGATGTCCGAGAAAAATTTTCCGTCGATCAAAACGTGGTCGGTTTGGTTTTCGGTCTGTTGGTCAGGTGATCTCCAGGTGGCTTTGTGGATATCCTTGCGGGGAAAGAAGGTGCTTCTGACTACCATTCCTCGGGAGGCCGCAAAGTTGACACACCGTTGGCCGTTGTTATTCGATGCGGCATGCAGACTGTTCGGCCCGATTACCGGTCGATACATTGCCTCCCTTCCTACCTGGGCATTCATGTCCCCGATGACAATTTTTAAGTCTCTGCGTGGGCAGCCGTCATAGGCTTGTTCCAACTGCACGTAGAACGCTTCTTTCTCGTCCTCGGGTCTCCCTTCATGTGGGCAGTGCACGTTGATGATGCTGTAATTGAAAAAACGGCCTTTAATTCTCAACTTACACATTCTAGCGTTGATCGGCTGCCACCCAATCACTCGCTGATGCATCTTGCCCAGCACTATAAAGCCAGTTCCCAGCTCGTTCGTTGTGCCACAGCTTTGGTAGAAGGTAGCCGCTCGATGTCCGCTTTTCCACACCTTCTGTCCCACCCAACAAAGCTCCTGCAGCGCTACGACGTCGAAGCTGCGAGGATTTAGTTCGTCGTATATTATCCTGTCGCAGCCTGCGAAACCTAGCGACTTGCAGTTCCATGTTCCAAGTTTCCAATCGTAGTCCTTTTTTCGTTGCGTGGGTCTAGGCCGATTGTTCCGGGTCGTATTCTCTCCTGTATCATTCGTAATAGGTGTTTTACGGGCGGCTTATTAGGCCTGCGTCAACCCCCTGTCTCGCCGGAGGATCATCGTGCTTGCTCTGTTTAACGTCCCAACTAGCACTAGGACGATCCCGTTGGTGGGGTTGCCACCTTGGATTTAGCTGGACGGGATACAGCATTTCATACTCAGCCGCTGGATACCAGAAAAGACGCTGTTTGAAGCCGCTCCTAACATGGAGTACAGACGCTCCGACATCCTCTAAAGAGGACCCTCTTCCCTGTCAGCATACGACCAAGGTCCCACCGGGGTTGGTTACCCGATCTTTCCTATGGTTGCTCGTACCTCAGCCGGCACCGCGGGTAGGTAGGGATAGGAGTTACTGGACAAGAGGCTAAGAACCACATTGGGGCCTGAATTGCGCATTGTCCAGTCATTTACCAACCATCACCTTTCAATGCAGCACGCTAATAGTGGAATATTTGTTTGTCGGCCACCTCTGTATTGGAATGAATCAGAGCGTAAAATGTATCATGAAAAGCGAGCCAGTCTTGGTAGTCGCCAGTAAATTCGGGTAAAGAAATCGTCGATAATTTTAAACCGACAAGACTAGAAGCTGTTCGAGTAGGGTGGTTTCCAAGGAGATCAACCATCGAAGGAGTAGTAGGTTTCCTAGAAATTAGACCAGCTTTTATTCTAAAAAGTTTCGTCTCAAACTCCGAACGAAACTGCAAGTTGCTTACCATTCCTTTGTCGTTTATTTCCATTTCTTCCAGCTCTGTTTGTACTTCCTAGCACATCCAGATTGTCTAGTCTCAAAGACAGTTCAAAGGCATCCCGTTCGGCCAGAAAACGTTGCAGAAACGTGTCAGTGCGATCAATTGCAGCAAGCAGTGTAGTTCTTCGTGCCTTCAGCTGCTGTTCTCTTCTATCGTTGCTCATGTTTTCCTTAACGTATAACGGCGAGGTTGGTAATCAGCACCTGAGAAAATAAGACCAGGTAGCACTGGCGATAGAAAGAATTAGGCTTGGAAAGGTACTAACCTAATCCAAGGCTAAATATTCCTTGTACAAGAATATGTCAGCTCCTCCCAAAGGTGGCTCGCGTGTAGGTAGCAGCAAATCGTTGAAATTGGTGGTAGTTGAGATATGCCAGTCGATGATCACGACGTTATCCTTCATGCATCAATGTGTAAATGTTCCAAATAAGCGGAACTTAGATCAGTGGTTGAATCAGTGGAGAAAACAAGTAGAAAGCGAATCTAAATGCACCTGTAAAGGTATAGAACGTTGTTGGAAAGCCAATTACCTGGTGGCTTTAAGAACAAAGCCTTGTATGTTATAATAGCGACAGCGTAATTGGCGAATTACATCCAAATCGAGCGTGGTGGCGGTCGATTCAAATGCCGATGATGGCGTCTTATGAAGACTATTGTGCAAAACAATATTCCAACCTGATATTTGATACTAACGGCGGCTGTCAGCCTTTAAGTTGTAGATTCTAACTAATCCTGGTCATGGCACCAGTTTATGTTGTGACCGGTAGAAAACAGCAAACCGGGTAGTACAAGCAGCAGGCTTCTTTAGTTGGTCTTCACAAGACAATTGCTTTAAACTCAAAAGAAGCTTCACACACAGATTTATTACTTCACGAACTTAACTACGTTGTGGTTTAATTACAAGTGAGGTTTTATATTTTCGTATAACCCTATTCAACTAGTTTCCTATCTCAGAAATAATGTACTAGAATAGAAAATGCGCAGGGTATGATGCCATCTACTCTGTACTAAAACTCTCAAGCTTTATCCTACCTTAAACAAGATGTTTATAGAAAGGAATGAGCTAAACGAGTGTATTATTTACCTCATTTTATATGAAGCAATACAAATAAGACTCCGCCAACATTAACATTAGTTTTTCTTGCTGCTTCAAAGGCTTACCTTATTTTAAATTGCAGTCAGGTCCAGATGATTTTGTTGTGAATACGACTTACTTTACTATGGGGTGCCTTTTCAAAATTAGCCATATGGAAGAATGGGCAGAACTTAATCGTGAATATCTCGACTTGTAATAACGGCAACAACATAATTATTTCACCATTTCATCAAAAGTATGATCAGGAACTTAGGATAATATTTTGAACATTATGAGATAACCACAAACAACTCAAAAATTAAGTTTTCTAAAACTTTTAAAACAACACGGAAAACTCTTTGCTTTGCATTTGTTTGGCTTTTTCGCGCAAGGACGACGATTTTGAGGTAGACAGGAACATATCTTCATTTGAATCCGTATAAAAGGGGAACCGTGGACGAAAATCGATCATCATTCGTCATCTAACACTCGATGTGGATAGACGAATAACCTACTACGACTAATTTCGATTTTGTTTTATTTTTTATTCACAGTTTCTACCTACCCAAGCTATGGGTAAAACGCGTCATAGATCCGAGAAGGATCCAAAGGATGCTACGCGTCTGAAGCGAAGTGATGTACAGGTAAACGACCGTTTGCTGAGTAAAAACCAATATGCTGATCTGCCAGTTGATGTCGAAGAGGAACTGCAGAAGAAGGAAAAAATGCCGCCTTTCTACCTGAAGGGCTTCCCACCAACTCTACGCTCGGATTTCAACACACTGATCAGCAAAGGACTACAGGCAACAATCCGTTTATGTACTGGAGGCTACAAAATAACTGTTCCGGCTTTGAACCACTACAAAGGAGTGGAATGTTATCTGAAGCAGACAAGAGTGGAATACTTCACACACGATATTGCCGCCAACAAACCTATGAAGGTTGTACTTCGAGGACTACCCGATATGATGGAAGCCGAACTAAAGCAGCACTGTCGGAGGCTGGATTAAAGCCTATGATGGTATTCAAAATGAAACGACATAATACGGACAAAAAGTTTAGAGATCAACTGTAATTGATTCATCTGGAGAAGGGCTCCATCACCATGAGTCAACTGAAAACGATTAAATCGTTATTTCACATAATCATCTCATGGCAAAAGTATAAACCGGTACATCGGGATGTCATACAATGCACGAACTGTTTGAACTACGGTCATGGAGCGAGGAATTGCCACATGAAAAGTCGGTACGGGAAATGTGCCGAACCACACAATACCAACGATTGCCTACTAGATGACAACGCTGTAAAATGTGTGAACTGTGATGGCGACCATCCATCTACTAGCAAATCGTGTCCCAAACGTGCTGAGTTTACAAAAATTCGACAACAGGCGTCCCGTAAACAATCAACGCGCAAGAATGTTCCACAGAAGGATGAAATTAATTTCCTACGGCTCCCACCGAAGAGGGATATTCCGAATTTGCCGCCACTTCCTCGCAGCAATCCAAAGACTTCAGCCGCATCTCAAAAAGAATCTTCCTCAAGAATCCCTCCTGGATGGGGCAATAATCAACCACAAGCAAAGGATGACTCTGGTCATTTATTCTCTGCTGAACAACTGATCGTCATTTTTGAAACAATGACAACAAAGCTACGAAACTGCAGAACGCGGTTAGAGCAAATCAACGCCTTAGGCAAATTCATCATCGAATATGCAATATAATGAGTTGGTTATAGTAAATTGGAATGCTTGCTCACTCAGGAGCAAAACTGCTGAATTGTCCGACTTTCTTCAAGAGAAGAATGCCGATATTGCTATTTTAACTGAAACTCATCTTAAACCTGAAATTTCTATTTTTATTTCCAATTATAGGATTCACAGGCTCGACAGGACAACTACCAGAGGAGGGGGAGTTGCCATTGCCGTTAAACGATCCATTCAGCACAGGCTTCTGTCAGCCTTTAAATTGCAACTCATAGAAGCCATCGGAATTGAGATTACAACGACGATGGGACCCATCATCATCATTGCAGCGTACAGCCCCAAACAAACCAATCTTCGAGATAGTACGAGTGCATCATTGAAGCGAGATGTGGCTATTCTCACTCGACGACAGAACTAATTCATCATTGCTGGGGACCTGAACGCACGGCATGAGCTGGGGGGAAACAGAAGACATAATCGAAACGGATTCGTACTTGCCGAAGATTACGAAGCTGGACAATACAACATCCTCGCTCCGGATACCAACGCGGCTTTTCAGATCGGGAGTTCATTCCATTTTGGATATATTCATCAGCAACATCGCCACAGACAGCTCTCCGGTTGTCTTCAACGAGCGCTCTTCCGACCACTTTCCAGTAATATTGACGTTGGGATCTTCACCAGAAACAGTGCCTTTTCAACCACGGAGGAACTATTATCGCACCGATTGGGTCCAATTTCAACAAATCGCTGACCAACTTATTAATATCGATTTGCCACTTGATTCCCCGATGGAAATCGATGCGGCCCTATCTTCCTTCCAGCATTCAATCACAGTCGCTCGTGATAGGACGGTTCCAGTACAACATATGCCGAGTTCCTCTCTTCAAATTGACAGTGTCACCAAGAAACTCATCCGACTTCGAAATATCTACCGGAGGCAGTATCAACGAACTGGTATCCTAGATAGGAAGACTTCTTATAACAACTTAACTAGGATAATCCAGGAAAGGATATCTGAGCTTCGCAACAGGAACTTCCAGCAAAACCTTCGAGAAATTCTCCCACATTCAAAGCCCTTCTGGTCCCTAACGAAGGTGCTTAAGAAAAAACCGAAGCCTATTCCTCCTCTGATGTCACCCCAGGAAGCAGCTGAAGGAATACTTTTAATCACACCAGTAGAGAAGGCAAATGCGCTAGCAGTTTGTGTGTTCTCACAATTTAGGACTTAACATTGTTAGTCCACATGAAAGAGCCGTTGCTGATAGCGTAACGGAAGTTGACCAATCAGACAGCTTGGTTCCTGAGGAAAGTAGAGTCACTGCGAATGAGCTGAAAACTGTTGTGAAAAAAACCAATAATATGAAGGCTCCCGGTTTCGACAACACATTCAACATTGAGCTGAAACATTTGAGTATTAGCTCATTTGTCTTCTTAGCTAAAATTTTTAACAGGTGCTGGGAGCTTGGTTACTTCCCTTCAAAGTGGAAGTTAGTTGAAGTTATCCCAGTTTTGAAACCGGGGAAAGATCCTTCCCTTTCCAAGAGCTATCGGCCCATCAGCTTACTCTCTGCCCTATCCAAGCTGTTTGAAAAGTCAATACAAAGGCGAATTCTTGCTTTCGCAGATGAACAGGATATATTTCTGGAAGAACAGTTTGGGTTCCGGAAAGGAAGATCCACCATCCACCAACTCACAAGGGTTAACAACGTCATCCAGCAAAACAAATCAGTGTCCAAAACGACTGCCATGGCAATATTGGATATTGAAAGGCATGCGATAATGTGTGGCACGATGGAATGGTGTTCAAACTGCATCGGTATAATTTTCCCATGTATCTTATTAAAATTATCAAAAATTATCTTGCAGATAGAGCATTCCAGGTTTCTCTGAATAATGCACTTTCAGAAAGATTTACTATTCCTGCTGGTGTACCCCAAGGAAGTATCTTAGGTCCCATCCTATACAACATTTTTACATCAGACATTCCACCTCTTCCGGGTGATGGTGTTCTGTCACAATTTGCTGATGATACTGCCATTCTTTACAAAGGTCGTGTCATTATTGCTCTGAAGAATAAACTACAGACAGGTCTGGACGCTTTAACGGAATATTTTACAAGCTGGAAAATTGTGATCAATGCAGCAAAAATTCAGGTCATCTTGTTTCCACATTCAAGATCTCCAAAACTTGTTCCATCAGACGAATGCAGAATACGATTCGGTGATGAGGTCATTCAATGGTCCGATGAAGTTATCTATCTAGGACTCACTTTTGACAGACATCTGATATTCAGGTCACAGGTTGACAAAATCGTTCAAAAATGCAGCATACTCATTAGGTCTCTGTATCCGCTGATTTGTAGAGAATCTAAACTGTGCCTGAAGAATCAGATGGCTGTTGCAGTTTGTAGAAGTTCCTGCTGATTTGCCATTTAAAATGCATAGCACCGACTCAGAAGCCATTCATTTCGAATTTGGCTGTCGTTGTCATCGTGTTGATTATGGTGCGATCGAGGAATCTCCAAGCGAAATACAAAGCTAGTTAACGCAAGCGGAAGAATCAGGAGACTACAACAGAACACATATCAGTATCGGCTGTCAATGGTATCCATCGGAATTTGAACTCAACTCGTCACTCTCCATCACGAACGCCTTCATAAAATGGTCTTTTCAGAACCACCAATATTTTATCATAAAGAACTATACTGGTTATTTCGTAATATTTGTGTGTCAGAATGTTTAATGTAACTAATCTGTACTGTAGTGTAGGTGTATCGTTTCAAATTCTAGTAGTATAAAAGGGCAAAACTTGCACAATTCACACAATCGATCAACTAATTGATATTCGGAAGTGTAAAGAAAAAGTATCCGTTGTATTCGTATTCGCGACATCCAGTTATGTCTCTGACATTACACACCTGTACTTTTTTTTCGTAAATTAGTCATCGACAAGTTCGGACGTATTTTTCATTGGCTCCTAGTGCCGCGCACGAAATATTTTTTCTTGTTTATTTTAACTGTTTTTGTTTGTTCGGTATGAATCAACATTGAATGAATAACAATCCGAATTCTACGCTCGAGTTGGACTTTCTAGAGGAGTTGAAGTATTTATCAACAAATATTGCTGGAATTCAAATTGTTGTATCATCATCATCAACACCTGACTCATGCCCCAGTTTGGATGACGAATTGAACTGTAAAAAACCCGACTATTCTGGGTGGCGTTTATTAGGCATCAAAATAATAATCAGCGATAAGTCAAGAAGGTGCAAAAAGCGAAATTTTCCTCCTAACAATGCCCAGAAAGGCACATATGAAAAGTTTCTGCATGTTGCTGATGAAATTGTGACTAAGCATCCATCGGAAGTTAAAATTCATATATATGGAGACTTTAATCACCGCAATATCGACTTTATTCCAGACGCTGAAAATGATAGCATTTTACATTCCTACTTCCTTCCTGGGGAGAATGAAACACTTCATTACTTGTTCGACAAAATATCCGGGTTAGGTCTTAATCAAATACCATTGTGGAATAATGAAACTTTTCATACAGCAATCTGTTAAGTTCAGTAATGACTAACAGGACTTTCGGACGACTTACACTTGATACACGTCTATCCAGTACAAGCTTTCAGTTATCACTATACACAGAAAGAAAAGATGAAACTTAAACGACATATAAACCGATAGTACTATGAAATAGACATACGTTGAAACGAAAATCTGATTTAAATTCATGATTGATGTAAAATTACATTAATATTCATTTAGTATTTCATTGCAAAAGACAGTATATTTACAAACCTCTTAGTTTTGTAATGTAACTTTCCATTCAATTGCCTGCTCCAAATATGTGCATGAAAATAAATGGAAATTCATAAAATATTTTTATCTGTGTACTTTATTACGGATTTTGCTGTCTACTTGAGAGCTGGGATTCCTATCCCTATTCCTATTCCTTAAATTCACAAACCAATTCTTACATTATTGTTCAATAAAATTTCATTCATTATTTATTTATTATGTTTTTTCCTTTGTGTTCCTTTTTTTACTAACCGTTCCAAATTTAGGTTTTTGAATTTATATTTTCTTTGTCTAGTAGATCGACGTAATGACTGATTTTTTAATATTTTAGCGACTGGTTTAGATGACGGATTGCGTCCCGTGTTTTCTATTGTACTTTTTTGTGTGTCTCAATCTTGATTACTAGGTTCCTGTTTGACTTTTAACTCGTAAACAGCACAATTCTTCAATGTGAAAAGTGTTTGGGAGATAAATTTCAATTGATTTTTTTTCGAATGTCACCATTTGTGTCTATCAGATATGTGAATTTCGATAACCTTCTTAAAGTTATGCCTTCCATGCTAACGTGCACAGTGAAAATATTATCGAACTCTTGTGCAACGTGATCGGCATTAGTCTTGGTCATTCTCCGGATTTCAATCCACCGAGAATATGCGTCAACCAATATTAAAAATGTGCAATTGAATTTGTGAAAAAACACAGACTGCTTTTAGTAATGTTTGCGATTTGGCACTGGCACGTCCGTTATCACTTTCACTTTCTCTGGATTTGGCGACACCTGCCTCCGAAAGAATGTGACCCAAATAATTCACTTTGGGGATAAACCATTGGCATTTATCGGCATTGATTTAAACGTTCTGATGCATTAACCTTTCCAACACAATTTCGATCTTGCTCAATAGCTTACTATCTGAATCTGCCCAGATGAGGATATGATCTATATATGTTTGGACTTCAGGAATATCTCTTAAAATGGAGTCCATGACTGCTTGGAAAATCGAAGCTGCTGGTTTTATCCCGAGAAGTAACCTGCGGTAAGCGTACAAACCTTTGTGAGTATTAATTACTAATAATTTTTCGGATGCTGCAGACACTACATGCTGTTGATAAGCTCTTTTTAAATCGATTAGTGCAAATTTTGTTGCACTCCTTTTATTTGTAATAAGGTTATCTATAATTGGGAGAGGATAATGATGTGTTATTATGTATGGGTTTACAGTCTTAGACCCATCCATGCAAACTCGGATATCTTTTTTATTTGGTTTCACTACCACTACTATGGGGGACGCTCATTCGGCGTACTCAACCTTTCCAATTATTCCCATACCTTCTAACTTATTTAGATGAGCGACCACGGTATCACGGTGCTTAAAAGCGACTACGATGGTGATTTTTGCAACATAAATTCAGGCGTTATGTGTGATTTTTGCAACGATGGTAATTCTTGCAACAAAAATCAGTGAAAAGCACGTCGAATTCTTTTTAATCGGAATCATAACAATTAAAATATTATGCTTTTGAAAAACGACGACGCCGAAAATAACGTGTTTACCTGCGTTCATTGCCTCAGTTTTGATTTTGTGTTTCAGAATTTAAACACTTAAACAAACTGCATGAAAAAACACGTGTGAATCAAACCTCTTAAAAAGATTCTCTATGTCGAATTCTTGCAAATACCGCGGATCGATTTTTCCTTTTATGTTACTTTCCAAAACATCGTTTGCAAAGTCGTCTAGCTTGTGTTGTTATGTCTATGAAACAAATTAATCAAAGTCAATTTTTGATGTGGAACACATCTTTATTAGGGGTGCAAATCACAAACTACACGTAGAAATGTGGTCAGGTTTTAAACACTTACAGCTCAGTCAGTTTTGTATCAATTATTAATATTATTTCATCATTTGATAGGAAATATTTCTACGTATTGATTTGAATGTTCATAGCCATGTATTTTGAATTGTATATCATTGAAATGTTGATTAATAGCTAGCAGTGTCCTATTTTGTCTGCAAAAAATCTCCAGCATACCGGATTTCCCTGCCATAGTCGACGGTTTTGAAGGAGTAAGCGATGTATCAAAGAGAGAGCATCGCTCTGATTGGTCAATCGATGCAAAAGCGAAGCTGTTGGAAGCACGCGAATCTATAAATAGAAGCGAAATTAAAGCTAACGTTTCAGTCCTTCTCGTAGCAAGCTAGAGGTAGGTTGCTGCTAGACAGCAAGAGAGAAACGTTATAAAACGAGCTTCAAATCGTTTTATAACGTTTCTCTCTTGCTGTCTAGCAGCAACCTACCTCTAGCTTGCTTGCTGTGCGTATTACATTTCTCTCCATTCTCTCTCGTAAATGTATAAAAAGACTCACGATGTGGCCGGGTGGCCAAGAAAGTTTTGATATTTTCGGTTACAAGTTTGATTACATCACATAAAATCCAATAAAGCTACCGCTTGTTTGGCAACCTTGCTGAGCCGATTTTATTCCTCTCTCATGTTTCGTTACGTTACCAGGGAACTAAAATGGCGCCACCATACAAATCGACTAACCTTTACAAAAATAACTTTCCCTTCACTTTTATCGCGACAACATATATGTTTTTATGCACTAATCGCATCTAAATGAAATTATCTAGACATTGTCAGGATAGATTTTTGATCCATGCTTTTGAAGGCAAGATATTCAGTGAACAATTTGAAAGACGGCGTTTTCAGCTATGCAATTCTTCCTTCAGAAAAAAGACTTTCCCGACCGCTAAAGTCAAACAATCATTCTGAAATTTTCACAGAATAATCTAAACTAATCTTCTACGAGATTGTCAGTTGGGTTTTTTGATAGTCGTCACCGTTTCTGAGAAAATCAGATTTGAAGCGTGAAAATAGCCCTTTAAAACGCCCTAAAACACACTAGTCTCAGCCCTTAATTGGTATGCTCTGATCTTGTGTCATGCAAGCTCGGAATTCCTTGTTATGTCGTTTCCCCATGAGAAATTGACAACTACCTCTGGATAAATTTTGAGTGCTTAAGATTAATTTCTAATTTATATTAGATGAACTCGATTGATAATGAGAAACAGTTTATCGCTTCAACCGAAATCGCAGAATGGTAGAGAAACTTAACGCTAAAAAATTGCTTGCATTATAAACTTGAACACAAGCTTGGCGAAGAGAAGCTTAAATATCGAAATCGCAAGTATGTACAAACATATAATTGCATACATTTGGGATATTGGTGTAATTTCGTCGGTCATAAAACAAATGCAAATCAAGACAAATGATGTTCGGTGTTGGTTCGGATTGATTGAACTTTTTGATTGTAGATCATTAGAAATTTTGGTTGCCTTGTTCCACATCAACGGTTCGAACAACCCCATGGGGCTGATCCTTGTAGTTTTTTCTGATTTTCGTTAGATGGTGTTCCAAAGTCACAATCGAATTTATCTCGAAATATTAGTCTAGCAGCAACGGTCACATCAAATATGTAAGAATACATTCAAACCAAATGTAACATTGATGTTTGTCAAATGAAAAGCGTAGCCGTGCTAAGTCTCTTATGAAGTCAATTTTCGGTTCATTATCTTTAATTTTATGTTATGTTTAATTCTCTATCAGCCGATGGGTATAACAACATGATTATTAAATGAATATGCTTCAGTATCAAGTAAGCATTTTCAGTAGGTCTTGCTTTTCAATGTCTGCTTTTTGCTCTACCATTAATCTATTAAGCAATCTATCACATCACTTGAGGCAAATGGTTCGAAGTGATATACGGGTAGAAAACTGTAGTTACGAGCTTTGAAAGAAACCAATGATTAACCATGATTAATTTTCATGGGAGAAGAGTTATTGCTCATGGTTTCATGAGAAGTTAAAATGATTGGTTTCATGATTTTTTAATCATGACAGCAGTAACGGATTTCTTTCCGTGTTGGTATTACATTCCTGTAGTGAAATTCGACCTTCTGTTTCAACAGACTTCGCAGCCGATTCAGCGTGTACAGAAGCATTGCATGGCTAGAGCTACGACTCTCCTGACACTACGAATCCTTCCAGGTCGGAGCTCGAACATACGACAACTGGTTTATAAGACCAGCACCCTATGTATTGAACCGCCAACCCGGGACAGCGACTGTATATGGTTTGTGTATAAAAGGTCTAGCAGTACTATATATCCTAATATCTACCTCTATTTTTTATGGGTTCTGTTAGGTTGTCATCGAAAACCAGTGCGTACTCCGATTAAGATTTGTAACAATTTTTCTTATCCACGCTTGCTTCTCATTCTCGTTGATAGTATTGAGACTAAGGGACGGGTATAGTGTGATGGGTTAGTCGATGCCTTGCACGCAACCCGCCTGGGTTCGATTCCCAACCCCGCACATAGGGTCAGAAAGTTTTTCTGGCCCAAAGAGGCGAATGACCTTAAGATTAAAACCTCTATAATCGAAACAAATAAAAAAACTACAAGGATCAGCCCCACGGGGGTTGTTCGAGCCGTTGATGTGGAACAAGGCAACCAAAATTTCTAATGATCTACAATCAAAAAGTTCAATCAATCCGAACCAACACCGAACATCATTTGTCTTGATTTGCATTTGTTTTATGACCGACAAAATTACACCATTATCCCAAATATATGCAATTATATCTTTGTACATACTTGCGATTTCGATAATTAAGCCTCTCTTCGCCAAGCTTGTGTTCAAGTTTTTTATGCAAGCAGTTTTTTAGCGTTTAGTTTCTCTACTATTCTGCGATTTCGGTTAAAGCGATAAACTATTTCTCATTATCAATCGAGTTCATCTAATATAAATTAGAAATTAATCTTATGCACTCAAAATTTATCCAGAGGTAGTTGTCAATTTCTCATGGGGAAACGACATAACATGGAATTCCGAGCTTGCATGACACAAGATCAGAGCATACCAATTAAGGGCTGAGGCCAGTGTGTTTTAAGGTGTTTAAAAGGGTTATTTTCACGCTTCAAATCTGATTTTCTCAGAAACGATGACGAATATAAAAAAACCCAACAGACAATCTCTTAGAAATTTAGTTTAGATTACTCTGTGAAAATTTTAGAATGATTGTTTGACTTTAGCGGTCAGGAAAGTCTTTTTTCTGAAGGAAACGTTGCATAGGTGGAAACGGCAACTTTCAACTTGTTCATTGAAAATCTCGCCTTCAAAAGCATGTATCAAAAATCTATCCTGACAATGTCTAGATAATTTAGTTTAGATGCGATTAGTACATAAAAACATATATGTTGTCGCGATGTTATTAAAGTTGAAATTAAAGTTGAAAGTTATTTTTGTGGAGGTAAGTCGGTTTCTATGTCGGCGTCATTTTAGTTCCCTGGTAACGTAACGAAACATGAGAGAGAAATAAAATCGGCTCATCAAGGCTGCCAAACAAGCGGTAGCTCTATTGGATTTTATGTGATGTAGTCAAACTTGTAACCGAAAATATCAAAACTTTCTTGGCCACCCGGTCACATCGAGAGTCATTTTACACATTTACGAGAGAGCATGAAGAGAACTGTAACACGCACAGCGAGCGACACGGTTTCACGCTAACAACTGGCATCAACCCTTAAAGCTTCAAGTCGTTTTATGGCACGTTTTTGTCTTGCTGTCTAGCAACAACCTACCTCAAGCATGCTAGGAACAGAGATGCCAGGTCATTTTTTCAAAAATCTGTGATCGAACCCAAAACCTGTCTGTGATAATCTGTGACCGTTTTCCGTACTCCTACAGCAGTTCAAAAAGCAAATTTGGTGAGCAAAAAAAAAAAAAAAAAAAAAAAAGGTCTCACCACCCATTTTCCGTACCATTTCTGCTGATCGAATTCAATTTAGCGAGCAAAAAAAAAAAAAAAAAAGGGCTCACTACATACACGCTGTCTGTCAAAATCTGTGATTTTTTCAAGAATCTGTGAAAATCTGTGATCATTCTCAGAAATCTGTGAAAATCTGTGTCAGTTTTAAAATCTGTGCAGAAAACTCAAAATCTGTGAAACACAGATTAATCTGGGAACCTGACATCCCTGGCTAGGAATAGGACTGAAACGTTAGCTTTAATTTCGCTTCTATTTATAGATTCGCGTGCTTCCAACAGCTTCGCTTTTGCATCGATTGACCAATCAGAGCGATTCTCTCTCTTTAATACATCGCTTACTCCTTCAAAACCGTCGACTATAGCAGGGAAATCCGGTATGCTGGAGATTTTTTGCAGACAAAATAGGACACTGCTAGCTATTAATCAACATTTCAATGACATACAATTCAAAATACATGGCTATGAACATTCAAATCAATACGTAGAAATTTTTCCTATCAAATGATGAAATAATATTAATAATTGATACAAAACAGATTGAGCAGTAAGTGTTTAAAACCTGACCACATTTCTACGTGTAGTTTGTGATTTGCACCCCTAATAAAGATGTGTTCCACATCAAAAAAGTATTGAGACTAAAAGTTTCTCTCCACTGCGGCCATATCGCATTGAACAAATCCCGACCTTATAAAGAGATAAAGTTGCGGGGGACCTAATCACTCATATTGACAAAGTTAAAAGTCTTGATTTCAATTGAACTTTAACTTGTATCCTACCCAATACATCTACTGTTTCGCCCGAGATAACGAAAAAGCTTCTACGATCTGGCAGTAGTGGCGAACAAATTGTGGCGCAAGCACCCGTATCACATTCCATTAGTAATTTTCGTCGTGAATACGACTTACTTTACTATGGGGTGCCTTTTCAAAATTAGCCATATGGAAGAATGGGCAGAACTTCATCGTGAATATCTCGACTTGTACTAATGGTAGCAACATAACACATGGATCAATAAGTCCCGAGACTAACAATGGAAACAACATTTTTGTTTTGCAATTTTTTTTTATTCATCAACATAATCACCTTTTAGGGTGATACAATGATTCCAACTTTTTTTTTGTGGGATCCCGGTGAACGACCAAAAGGTTAAAGCCGGGGTAAAATAAAAATAAATGATATTAATAATAATAACAACTCTTTTTCCGATAAATTGCTTTCTGAATCATCGACTCGTTGCTGTTTTTGTTCCATCGAAAGCAATCGCGGCACCCACTTGGAAAAAAACCTTTTTCATTATAAATTTTTCATTAAGGATAGTAAATACATTTTCATATGATATCTGTGTCATCTCAGCAATCTCACGGAGCTTCACTTTACGATCTTTCATTATAATTTTTGTCACTTCACTCACATTTTCCGGTGTAACGGCTTCCACAGGTCTACCCGAGCGTTCCGCGTCATTTGTGTCGGCACGACCACGTTTAAACTCGGCGAACCACCGACAAATCGTTGCTTTTGATGAACAAGAGTCCGGATAACATTTTTCAATCCATTGTTTCGCTTGCACGGTGTTTTACCCATTAAAAAACAATGTTTTATCAAAACACGAAACTCGGTTTTTTTTCATTTTTTTACACAAACTACAAAACGACTTTACTCCAACCACGATAACTCAGCTGTTTTTGGTAGGATCGACTTAAAGCAAAGGTTAGTACTCTAGAAAGACGTGGTTACTGGCTTACTACGAGCGCCATCTCTGCTTTAGTCTCGGGACTTATTGATCCATGTGTTAATTCTTTCACCATTTCATCAAAAATATGATCAGGAATTTAGGATAATATTTTGAACAGTGTGAGGTAAGTAAGTTTTGAGGTAGTCAAGCACATATCTTCAACTGAATCCGTATAAAAGGGGAACCGTAGTGAAAATCGATCATTCGTCATCTAACACTCGATGTGGATAGACGAATAACCTACTACGACTAATTTCGATTTTGTTTTATTTTTTATTCGCAGTTGTCTACCTACCCAAGCTATGGGTAAAACGCGCCATAGATCCGAGAAGGATCCAAAGGATGCTAAGCGCCTGAAACCAAATGATGTACAGGTAAACGACCGTTTGCTGAGTAAAAACTAATATGCTGATCTGCCAGTTGATGTCGAAGAGGAACTGCAGAAGAAGGAAAAAAAGTCACCTTCCTTCCTGAAGGGCTTCCCACCAACTCTACGCTCGGATTTCAACACACTGATCAGCAAAGGACTACAGGGAACAATCCGTTTATGTACTGAAGGCTACAAAATAACTGTTCCAGCTTTGAACCACTACAAAGCAGTGGAACTGTACCTGAAGCAGACAAAAGCGGAATACTTAACACACGATATTGCCGCCAACAAACCTATGAAGGTTGTACTTCGAGGACTATCCGACATGATGGAAGCCGAACTAAAGCAGCACTGTCGGAGGCTGGACTAAAGCCTGTGATGGTGTTTAAAATGAAACGACATAATACGGACAAAAAGTTTAGAGATCAACTGTACCTGGTTCATCTGGAGAAGGGTTTCCTCACCATGAGTCAACTGAAAACGATTAAATCGTTATTCCACTTAATCATCGAATGGCAAAAGTATGTAGCGGTTCATCGGAATGTCACACAGTGCACGAACTGTTTGAACTACGCCATGGAGCGAGGAATTGCCACATGAAAAGTCGGTACGGGAAATGTGCCGAACCACACAAAACCAACGATTGCCTACTAGATGACAACGCTGTAAAATGTGTGAACTGTGATGGTGACTCAGCACGTTTGGGACACGATTTGCTAGTAGATGGGTAGCAAATCGTGTCCCAAACGTGCTGAGTACACAAAAATTCGACAACAGGCGTCCCGTAAACAAACAATGCGCAAGAATGTTCCACAGAAGGATGAAATCAATTTCCCACGGCTCCCACCGAAGAGGGATATTCCAAATTCGCCGCCACTTCCTCGCAGCAATCCAAAAGATTCAGCCCCTGGATCACAAAAATCTTCCTCAAAAATCCCTCCTGGATGGGGCAAGAATCAAACACAAGCATCGTCATTTTTGAAACAATGACAACAAAACTGCAGAACGCGTTTAGATCAAATCAACGCCTTAGGCAAATTCATCATCGAATATGCAATATAATGAGTTGATTATAGTGAATTGGAATGCTTGCTCACTCAGGAGCAAAACTGCTGAATTGTCCGACTTTCTTCAAGAGAAGAATGCCGATATTGCTATTTTAACTGAAACTCATCTTAAACCTGAAATTTCTATTTTTATTCATAATTACAGGATTCACAGGCTCGACAGGACAACTACCAGAGGAGGGGGAGTTGCCATTGCCATTAAACGATCCATTCAGCATAGGCTTATGCTTAAGGCCCCCGGTTTCGACAACACATTCAACATTGAGCTGAAACATTTGAGTATTCGCTCATTTGTCTTCTCAGCTAAAACTTTTAACAGGTGCTGGAAGCTTGGTTACTTCCCTTCATTGTGGAAGTTAGCTAAAGTTATCCCAGTTTTGAAACCGGAGAAAAATCCTTCCATTTCCAAGAGCTATCGGCCCATCAGCTTACTCTCTGCCCTATCCAAGCTGTGTGAAAAGTCAATACAAAGGCGAATTCTTGTTTTCGAAGATGAACAGGATATATTTCTGGAAGAACAGTTTGGGTTCCGGAAAGGAAGGGTTAACAACGTCATCCAGCAAAACAAATCAGTGTCCAAAACGACTGCCATGGCAATATTGGACATTGAAAAGGCATTCGATCATGTGTGGCACGATGACCTGGTGTTTAAACTGCATGGGTATAATTTTCCCATGTACCTTATTAAAATTATCAAAAATTATCTTGCAGATAGAGCATTCCAGGTTTCTCTGAATAATGCACTTTCAGAATGATTTACTATTCCTGCTGGTGTACCCCAAGGAAGTATCCTAGGTCCCATCCTATACAACATTTTTACATCAGACATCCCACCTCTTCCGGGTGGTGGTGTTCTGTCACAATTTGCTGATGATACTGTCATTCTTTACAAAGGTCGTGTCATTAATGCTCTGAAGAATAAACTACAGACAGGTCTGGACCCTCTAACTGAATATTTTACTAGCTGGAAACTCAGGTCATCTTGTTTCCACATTCAAGATCTCCAAAACTTGTTCCATCAGACGAATGCCGAATACGGTTCGGTGATGAGGTCATCCAATGGTCCGACGAAGTTATCTATCTAGGACTCACCTTTGACAGACATCTTATATTCAGGTCACATGTTGACAAAATCGTTCCAAAATGCAGCATACTCATTAGGTCTCTGTATCCGCTGATTTGTAGAACATCTGAACTATGCCTGAAGAACCAGATGGCTAACAAATCATCTACCCCGCAATTGAATACGCAGTCCCTGTTTGGCGGGGCTGTGCACGAACACACAAACTTAGGCTTCAGCGCATTCAAAGTAAGATCTCAAAGATGATTCTAAATCTACCCCCTTGGACAAGGACTAGTGAAGATGAGATGGCCTCCCTGGATATACTAGAACAAAAATTCGAACAATACTGCACGAAATTTGAAGAGAGAGGCTCAATCTCTGAAATACAAATAATTCAAAATTTGTACGTCTTATTTTAGGGATAGTTATTAGTAGGTAGATATTTTTTTAATAATTAAAGTATATATTATGATTAAACATTAGTATGTAAAACAAGAGTAAATAAACAGATATTTATGCAAAAAAAAAGTGAAAATCGATCATTTCTTTTCGTGCGTTCGATGGAAGCAGACGTCGTGGGAGTTAAACCTTCAACCAGCAACGAAGGAGAGAGCAGCTTCTGCGTGGTAAAAAACCTCAAACGCTCAGGTCGCAACTCTCATTCGCTTGCTGGCTATCAAGGCGAGCAGACTGCCATCGCGGGAGTTAAACCATCAACCAGCAGTGACGGAGAGTGCATCTTTTGCGTGGTTAAAACCTCAAACGCTCAGGTCGCAACTCTCATTTGCTATTCGGTAGTCGTAACGAGAAGCTCAAGTTTCCCATTTTAGTTCCGCAATATAGGTTTAGAATTCAGAGCCTGCTTGCTGAAACTGGACTCTGGAACTGTATTTCGGAAGTGATTTGAGATTCGAAAAATGCAGTTCTAGAATTGAAAGTATATTTTGAGTCTGTTAATGGTTTTAAATTTAGTTCTTGAACTCAGGGTCCAGTTATTTATTCTAGACTTCTTCTATTCGGTTCTTTTTAGAACCATAATAATACTCCTAAGGAATTATGCGGAAATTTACTTTACTGTACTCTATACAACCCATTCTGGTAATCATGGCGAAAAATCGTCTTCAAGTTTCAGAGCTTAGTTTCGGAATATGAGTTTTGATTTCAGAGTCTGCGTGCTGAACTAACTCAACTCGTCACTCTCCATCACGAACGCTTTCACAAAAAGTTCTTTTCAGAGCCACCATTATTCCTCCAGTGAATGGCCTTCTTCTTGCTTGTGCGTGATCAGACGGTGTCGTTCCGCGAACACGTTTTTATTTTCATCATGCAAAATTTTAAACTTGTGTATTATTTGCGCATATGTTTTATCCACGATTCTATTCGGTTTGAAACTCCATATGATGCGGTTTGCTGTCTCTTGACCAACACGAGTAATGAACTCCAATGCCTTTTCGTCCTCTGGAGTTTTATTTAGTGCAAAAAAAATGTTTTCTGTTTGAAGATTTGAATTCACGTTTAGTCCAAGTGTATACACAGGAAACTTTTCTTTCGTTCTCTTGTCCACCGTCACCACCATTTTACATTTTATTTTCATCTGCCGAAGTAGCCATGTGGATATCGGGTTTCAACCAGTGCCGTAGTTGTTCAAATTTCATTGGTTAGTCGTTGACTTTGTTGATGGGGCGCCTGGATTTCCGTGGTACAGGGGCGCATTGCAATTCACTGAAGTTAGATTTTTTTTAACGGGGTTTGTTATTTCTTCATCTTCGTATTTTTCTATACAACAGTATAGACTTATTTGTTGCGAGCAAGGCGCCGTATTTTCCTCGACAACTCATTTTTAACTCTTTTGTAAGTTTCCTGGAGCTCTACAATTGCCACACAAATCAACAATGTAGACTCATTTGCAACATACATAAGTGTTATCATAATCTGAATGTTAATGTTTCTAAGTACCCAGGTGTTGAGATTTTCATTTTCTGTATTTATTATTCTTTCAAATAATAGTTCCGATTGTGTGATTTTGAAATAGAGTTCAAAATCTACTTCTTCAAAACTGCACAGAAAGAAATTATGAATTTTACAGGTGACATAATTCTTACTAATTTACAGCCAAGCAGATATGTGCTTCTGTGGCTCAGTCGACTGTCTGGTGTGCTTTGTGATCTAATGTTTTTCGATTCAAGTCGCGTTGTTGCTCTCGATCTTTAGATTTTTGTTATTCCATTCGTTATAAAGCCATGTAATTTCCAAATCACACAATTTTTCATGTTCTTGAATATAAATTTGTGTAAAATATGACGCTCCATTTATGTGCATCTGATAAGATGTAAATTCGCACAAGCATTTTTCGAATTGTGTGAGTCAAGTTGCGAAATTTCTATTGATGATTTCCATATAGAAGAGAAAAAGTGTCTGGTCACGATCAGTTTCAGTTTGTGTCATGTGTGCCACACACCGTTCGTTTGAGATATTCATGTTATTTCAATGTAGCTTAACGCGTGTTTTTCGTCAATCATCAAAAACCATTTGAAATTGCATATTGCACCAAATGCATGATACTTGAGAATATTAGATCATGCTTAACGTACAACCTAAACTGATGTAGAACATGAAATAATCTATAACGTAAAAGGCCCCGTGTGTAGTGGAGGATGTACTGAATTGCAATTGCACTAAACCTGTGCTACACTTTTCGTACCGATACCATTTCGCAGTTTGAAAGAAACCTGTAAAATTGAATTGAACCAGATGTAACAAAAAGTATCCATCAGAAATTACAAAAATTTACGTGTGATTTGAAAAAAATGATGCAAGAAATTATCGAAATAAAAAAGATAAGTTCGATTGATAAACAACTGGATTTCAACCAAGAACCATTTGATTACAAAGCGTCCGTCTATTCATTGAGCCACAGAAGCACGTATCTGCTAGTCAGGTAAATCGTATATATATAAATTCATACAGTCGTATTAGTTACTCGTGTGGAAGCGGTAAGTGAAATTTACGCCCTTAACATGGTAATTTCAATCAATCATGATGGAAAATACAACTGATAGAAAGAAAAATGAGAATTATCTATTGTAAAGTTTACTCTGCATAAAAAATTTAACGGCAACAAATTTAATATTAATATGTGAATAGATTTTTTTTAGATTTATGTTACATTTAATGGAAAATTGTGTCTAATGCAGATTTCCGTTTTCACTGTTTTTGTAAGCATTAAGATTCCATTATATTAACACAGAAAAAAATTGTAAATATTACAGGTGGCACAATTCTACAAACGATACGATTCATAACAACTTAATATGTCAATTGACGCAATATTCCACTCAATTCTGCACGAGTGGATGTAATTTGCACTTGGCTTCCACGTGACACTGTATGCGTTTAGAGGTATCAATTATTCACTATGCAGATATGTGCTTCTGTGGCTCAGTCGATTAACTGGAGCGCTTTGAGATCTGATGCTTCTTTATTCAAGTCTCGCGCAGTTGCTACCGATATTTTGTTTTTTATATAATTCGTTTTCAAGCCATGTAATTTTCAAATCACACAATTCTACATGTTCTTGCATATAAATTAGTTTGAAACATGACGCTCCATTTATGTGCATCTTATAAGATGTAAAATCACAAGATTTTTTTGAACTGAGAAATTTTCAAATTTTTTTACTGCATAAATTGTCAAATGACGCAAAAATTCCTTTTGTAATGACTTAATGTGGGATTGAAATGAATTTTGTTTGTTCTTACTGTAATTTGAGCTTGGTTAGCAAGTGGGACTATATAAATTTGTATGGACCATTTACTCATCAGCGGCTTGGGTAACTCAGTCAACTAACGGACATACTTTGCCATTTAACGATTCTTGGTTGAAATTACCATTGTTTGCTCTATGAGTTTTGATATTTTGTTCATATCATTGAATTTCGTGCCATATCATTTTCAACACTCACAACATTACATGTTTTACCTTTTTTTATAAATAAAAAAAATAACTATAGAATTCGCTCAAACTTTAGAAAAATTTTCCGAGGCCCGGAGGGCCGTATGTCATATACCAATCGATTCAGCTCGACGAACTGAGCAAATGTCCGTGTGTGTGTGTGTGTCTGTATGTGTGTTGTCAACTAAGAGGTCGAGATCTCAGAGATGTCTGGACCGATTTTGATCAAACTAGTCGCAAATGAAAGGTCTCCCCGTCACCCAAAACGCTATTGAATGGTTTTGAGATCGGATGTTTACTTTTTGAGTTATGCGAAGTTTTATGTCAAAATATTCAGTTTTTTGACAGTGTCTGTCACAATTGACCTTGAAAACAGAATATATTTTCAGACTTAGACTCCGCACGGTAATACCTATCCAACAAGCTATAGATTGTTAAAATCCGTCCATTTTTAACGAAGATATCGAAATTTTTGTATAAGCGACTTTTTCCCCTATTTCAGCAGTAGAAGTTTTGAGCGCTGTCTGGCAAAGAAATGCTTAGGAGCAACATAATGCACGAATTTTTATACTGTTACATACATTTGTTTCTAAGTATGCAAAAGACTGTGTACAGCATGATATTTTGCCTCTGACCGATTTTAGCACGGTTCGTTTTTGGCAACATAATCGTTCGAATATGCCATATGTAAACCAGATGATGGCAGAATTTGCGAGTTGAAAGGAATTCCATAATTATATTGATTTAAACTACTTACAGCAATAAATGCTGGAAGAGCATAACAGCCATATATCATTCGAATCAGTTCGTCGAGATCAGCAAATGCGTGTGTGACAAATAATTTCACTCAATTTTTTTCGGATATGACTCAACCGTTTTCTACAAACTCATATTCATATGAAAAGTCGTATACTCCCAAACAAGGTTCCTGCATTATGTTTGGTTCCGACCTCTGGTTCCGGAACTACAGGATAATATGTGAAACGAAATTAAAACTGTGTAACTCATTTTTCTCGTAGATGGCTCAACCGATCTAAGATTCGAAAGAAATCTAAGAATCATCTAAGATTAAAATGAAAAGTCTTAAGATTCTATAAAACATCTTGTTTTTCAGTCAGATCCAACTTCCGGTTTCGGAGATACAGGGTGATTAGTATAAAAATGTCTATTCCACATAAACTAATCAGGTTTATCGGGTTTGCAGATTTGAATAGTCGATAACCAAATACACTTTCACTTTCATTTTTGATTGTATTCAGTTTTCGTTTCAGAAGGCACCCAAAAATTTAATTCGCACCACGATTCCTCAAAGATGTCTACAATGACATCGACAAAGATGTATAGAAGATGACAATCCAGAAAAGCTTTAAAGTTGGACTCAAATTGCAATATTGCAATTTATTCGTCATATGGCCATATGAATCGGTTTGGGATATGCTGGTTCCTGGTTCCTGGTTCCGGCTCTAGAAGTACCTTAAATTACCCTAAACTCTAAAGTGGAAATTACTTCGACATATCATGGAATGTTTAATCGATTGTCACACTTTTAGATTCAAATTCGATCCCATTTGCAGCTTCGACATTACAGGGTAATGTGTGAATAAAATCTCAAATTGCCACTTAAAACGACGGACATTAGAATAATGTCATGAAAACTGAAAAACCGAAGAATATTCATGCAAAAAACACATGCGGATTGATGAAAAAAAGTATCACCTCACTGCTAGGTGGATTAGGCACGTTTTTTATGTAAGTTTGCGTGAAGCATCAAATAGTGCATGTTTGCAAATTCTGTGAAAACTTATTCCAATCTTAGTTTGTTTATTTATTATTTGTTTATTGTAATTTAAATTGTAGATTGAAGACGGCATTCATTCCTGGCAGCTGTCCCGGATTGTTTTTCACTGTATCAAGCATATGTTTCAATTCTACGGTTCATAACCCAAAATCTTTTCATAAGGAATTACAACTGGCATTTTACCGCGCTTGACGAGTTGTTATTAATAATTTATATTTTAAAATTAATAAAATCCAAGATGACGGCTTTTGGTTTGTGGATATTCTATCAACTCGCTATACAATTAGTGTTTTCGAAACAGGTTTGACAAATAAGTTATTGTAATTAATGTCATATTATTCTCATGTGGTCTGCCGTGAAATTTTACCGTGACAATTATGCAAGTGACACAATCAATCAACTAGTACGTGTGATTGTCGATATTCAGATATGTAGAAAAAGGATGTCAGTTTTATTCGTATTTACGTCATCCAGTTATGTCTGACATTACCCACCAGTTTTTCTGCTAAAAATAAAAGACACTATTCTGGCTTACTGGCTTTCCCCTAACGGAGACGATGGTTTTGAAAGAATGGGGGATATATAAGCTGGAAAGAATTGGTCAATCAATGCAGAAGCGAAACTGTGGAGGCTGTGATCAATTATTATTAACTCGATGAAACTATTGGCTATGTCGTTTTCGCCTAAGATATCTGCTACTACCCCAGATAAATCTTGCGTGCTTAAGATTATTTTCTAATTTAAATAAGATGATCTTGGTTAACCTGACATAACTGTTTACAAATTGAAAAGGTGATGGTAGTTTATACCGAAGAAAGTTTTTGATTTTATTTAAGTTTAAAAAAAAAAGAAACTTGACAGAATCTTCTAGTCATGTTTTTGAAAATATAAGTAATATGAAAAGGAATCATTACACCATTAGGTTTTTCTTCAATTTTCACATATTACCCTGTAACTCCGAAACCGAAATTCAGATCCTGATGAATTTCAATAACAAGCTATGGGACCATAAGACCTTTCATTTGAATCTAAGTTGGTGAAAATCGTTTCGGCCACCTCTGAAAAAGTGATTGCGGTGATGGCGATACCAAAAACCTTCGATTCTAAAAAAAGGCATCATTACACCATTAGGTTTTTCTTCAATTTTCACATATTACCCTGTAACTCCGGAACCGAAGTTCAGTTCCTGATGAATTTCAATAACAAGCTATGGGACCATAAGACCTTTCATTTGAATCTAAGTTGGTGAAAATCGTTTTGGCCACCTCTGAAAAAGTGATTGCGGTGATGGCGATACCAAAAACCTTCGATTCTAAAAACGGTTTGTTTGACCGTCTACTGATAAAAACTATCAATTGGAGAAAATTTGAGGTGGAATTAGAAAATTTTTTACGGGTTATAATCCCGGAATCCGTTGTTAGATTCAGATGAAATTCAATTGAAATTGCAGTTAAACTGTTATAATACTTTTTGTTTGAATAGAAATTTATGCAAATTAGCCAAGCAAATATTGTGAGAAATTAGTCAAATATTTTTACACATACCTACACGAACATTTTGCCATCTAGACTAATTCAAATGATATAGGGCAGTTGAACCAATAGTCGTCTCATTAGTCAGGACATCACAGTATTTATCCGATTACTCGGTCTTCAGCACACATATGATGCATTCGGAGCATTTTTTGGTGTAAAATGGTCAGTAAAATCGATTCTACGTACTTAGAAGGACCGCACTAAATGCTTTCATGTTCATTTTACCTCAAGGTCCCTTTTGTCGTGAATACTTTACTATGAGGCGCCTTTTACAAATTTCCCCTCTGAGAGAGTAATAAGTTTTTGATCGTGAATATATCTTATTGTATCTAACGTATCGACATAATTTTTACTACATGCCATCGGAAATATCATCATCAATTTATGATAACATTTTCAGTTGATCACAAATAATTCAAAATTAAAGTGTTCTGAAATTTTTGGTATAAACGAAAGAAAAGTCATGACGTCTTTCTTGTACCTGGGTAGGTATAAACGTTAATACTTGATACATTTCGTTCAGCTCAGGTTCAAGTATCAAGAATTCAGTTCGATATTTCATCAATTGCGTTCAGTATTTAATCCCTTCAAAGCAGATCGATTGCGTCATCCTGCTACTTATCGTTTGTATTCTAACAAAATAAGTGGAAAACGATGGGGAACATTACGCAAAATCAGCCCTTCTAATGGATTTAAATATTATCTAAAGAACTATTAGAAATACTTATCTGGTGAAATACCTATGCAAATCAGAAGTGAATATAACCAGTGAAAGTTTACAGTTTAATTGATTCTAATTGAAAAATTTTCGCATTTTTTTTCCGGCTCTTTTAATTGGATTTTGGTAGTGTCAGATGTTTTAATGTTCATTATATTTGCATTAATATAAATTTTAAAATTTTTCGTATTGAATAAAAAAGTTGAACGTATACATCCTCCTTTTTTATCATGAAGAACTATATAATTTATTTCATAATATTGAACTGTATGTCAGAACGTTTGATGTTACTAATCCGCACTTGAGTGCAGTGCATCGTTTCAAACTCTAGTAAAGAAGGGGAAATCATTTGCCGTTTCAACCTTCCGAGCGAACAGACGTGATTTGGATTTACTGCGAAAGCATTGAAAACCAGTTGTGTGTGTGTGATAAAGTGGTCGGACGATATTGTGTGATAGACAATAGTGCTTTTTCCTCTGAGAGGTTTTTTTCGCATTATATAATAGAACAGTGCCTTATTGTGAGCGGTCGATCGAAACGGACCGTTAGCCGGTTATTGTTTCGCCGATCAAGGCCAAGTGTGCGGATTATAAACAAGCGGCCATTGTTGCCTGTGTCGATTGTGATCGAACATTGAAGTGAAGTGATACCGTTAGTCCATACAAACTATAAACAGTTTATTTGTGCCTTTTCCTCGGTGAGGTTTTTTGCACCTTCGCACCGAACCGTTAGCTGGTGCTTTGTGCTTTTCCTCGTAGAGGTTTTTTGGCATCAATTGAAGTGGCAATCGACCAAGAGCAGGTCTTGGCGACCGTTCCTTGCAACTGTACAACAAGCTAAGTATTGCTTTTTTCTTTATTCTGCCCTTATTACAGTTTATTGTTGCATCCCTCTTATAATATACCACTTGCCTAAATATAACCTCGTGCTACAGTTAGCACAATGAGTCCTCCCCCTCCAGACGAAGAAATGAAGACAGATCCTAATCCGCCTGTTGTCGACAGTAATAAAACCCCCCGGATTAAGGAATATTCCGATGAACCCTCGCTATCGACCGGTCCATATGTGGTGTACTTCCGGACCAAATCTAAAGATAATGCATTGAATTTATTGACATTAAATAAGAACCTGACGTCACATTACCCGACTATCACACAAATAGTAAAAATGCGCTCCGACAAACTCAGGGTCTCGTTGACCAGCTTAAAGCAGGCTAATGAGATCATTCGAAATGAGCTCTTTACGCGGGATTATCGCGTATATGTACCAGCCCGCGAAGTCGAAATAGACGGCGTGGTCACAGATGCAGGTTTGACTTGCGCAGATATTCTTGAGCACGGGGTTGGCGGTTTCAAAAACCCCTTACTCAAGAATCTGAAGATACTGGATTGCAAACGCTTGCATTCAGTATCGATCGCCGAGGATGGGTCAAAATCTTATCCTCAATCGAACTCGTATCGTGTGACCTTCGCTGGTTCGGCTTTGCCAAATTATGTCCTTCTGGACAGGGTTCGTCTACCCGTACGTCTCTTCGTGCCGCGGGTTATGAACTGTACTAATTGCCAGCAATTAGGACACACAGCCTCCCATTGTGCGAATCGGCCCCGTTGTTCGAAGTGTGGAGAGCGTCATGCGGATGGCTCTTGCGGAAGAGACATTGAAAAGTGTCTCTACTGCAGTGAGGGTCCGCATGATCTCTCAGCATGTCCCACCTACAAATTGCGTGGAGATAAGCTAAAGCACTCTTTGAGGGAACGCTCCAAGCGCACATTTGCAGAAATGCTAAAGAGTGCTACACCGCCAAGCCCATCTGCAAATCCCTATGCTTGCTTGTCAACAGATGAGTGCGATTCAGACGACCCTCTCGAAGGCACATCTTCGGCCATCCCTCGTAGCAACAGGAAAAGGAGAAATATTTCCTCTCATAAGCTACCTAGTAAGGGTTCGAAGGTGGCCCTTGAGGGGCCTCCAAAAGTAACAGCTAATGGTAGTGTTAGTAAAACACCGAAGCAAAGAATAGCTCCTGATTTAGAAAAACTGAGATCTGATAAGGAGTTTCCAACACTTCCTAAGACAAACAAAAACTCAATTGCCCCTAAAGACCAGTCAAAGAATCAACCAAATGCTGGATTAATTAAATTCTCTGATATAGTGGACTGGATTTTTAAAACTTTCAATATCTCTGACCCCTTGAAAGGTATTTTGATGACCTTTGTACCCGTAGCTAAGACGTTTTTGAAACAGTTGACTGTAAAATGGCCCCTTCTTTCAGCGATTGTATCCTTCGATGGCTAATTTATCCAATGAGGTCAAGGATTTGATCACTGTTTTACAATGGAATTGCAGAAGTATCATCCCAAAAATTGATTCCTTCAAACATCTATTATATACCACGAATTGCGATGCATTTGCATTGTGCGAAACTTGGTTAACTTCTGAAATATCTCTCAACTTCCACAATTTTAATATAATTCGTTTGGATCGAGAAACCCCCTATGGAGGAGTACTTTTGGGAATCAAAAAGTGCTATTCCTTTTATCGAATTAACCTCCTCTCGATACCAGGTATTGAAGTTGTCGCATGTCATGTTACAATCAAAGGTAAGGACCTTTGTATTGCTTCCATCTACATTCCCCCTAGAGCCTCGGTTGGGCATCAGCGGCTCAGTGATATCATAGAACTCCTTCCCGCACCAACGTTGGTTTTAGGAGACTTTAACTCACACGGTACGGGATGGGGTTGTCTTCATGACGATAACAGATCAGCTATGATCCATGATATTTGTGACAACTTCAATATGACAATATTGAATACGGGAGAAATGACACGGATTCCTGCACCACCAGCAAGACCAAGTGCGCTGGATTTATCCCTTTGCTCGACATCGCTACGGTTGGATTGCAAGTGGAAGGTAATCCCCGATCCCCACGGTAGCGATCATCTACCTATCGTAATTTCAATCGCCAACGGATTAAGACCATCGGAGACAATCAATGCTTCGTATGACCTCACACGAAATATTGATTGGAAATATTACGCAAACTCGATGTCTAAGAAACTGGAAACAACACAAGAACTTCCTCCGGAGGAAGAGTACACGCTTTTGGCTGGCTTGATTCTCGACTCCGCGATTCAAGCTCAGACGAAACGTGTACCCGGCGCGAAAACTAACATCCTTCCTCCCAATCCGTGGTGGGACAAAGAGTGCTCATCACTGAACGCGGAAAGATCTTTAGCATTCAAAAAGTTCAGAAAATATGGAACACCTGATAATTATAGAAATTACGCAGCGCTAGATAAGCAAATGAAGAACTTAGTTAAAGCAAAGAAACTAGGTTACTGGCGACGGTTTGTTGACGGATTAACAAAAGAAACATCGATGAGCACTCTTTGGAACACAGCCCGGCGAATGCGAAACCAAAACACCACGAACGAAAGCGACGAATATTCCAACTGTTGGATATTCGATTTCGCTAAAAAAGTATGTCCAGACTCTGTTCCGGAACAGAAGATCTTCCGTGCCGCGACATCAAATACAAACGAAACACCGTTTTCGATGGTAGAGTTCTCACTTGCGCTCTTGTCGTGTAACAATAAGACCCCGGGGTTAGACAGAATCAAATTCAACTTGTTGAAGAATCTGCCTGAAACCGCCAAAAGACGCTTGCTGAATTTATTCAACAAGTTCCTCGAGGGTAATATTGTCCCACACGACTGGAGACAAGTGAGAGTTATCGCTATTCAAAAACCTGGGAAACCAGCCTCCGATCACAATTCGTATCGGCCGATTGCTATGCTTTTTTGTATCCGGAAGTTGTTCGAAAAAATGATTCTCTTCCGTCTAGACAATTGGGTCGAAACTAATGGCTTTCTTTCAGATACACAATTTGGTTTCCGCAGGGGTAAAGGAACGAACGATTGTCTTGCGTTGCTCTCAACTGAAATTCAAATGGCATTTGCTCGTAAAGAACAAATGGCATCAGTATTTCTAGACATCAAGGGGGCTTTTGATTCAGTTTCTATAAATATCCTATCTAAGAAGCTGCACCAGCATGGTCTTTCGCCGGTTTTGAACACCTTTTTATATAATTTATTGTTCGAGAAACACATGTATTTCGCACATGGTGATTTGTCAACAATACGATTTAGCTACATGGGTCTTCCTCAGGGCTCATGCTTAAGCCCCCTTTTATACAATTTTTACGTAAAAGATATCGATGAATATATCAACACATCTTGCACGCTAAGACAACTTGCCGACGACAGCGTTGTGTCCATTATAGGATACAAAACTGCCGATCTGCAAGGACCATTACAAGATACACTCCACAACTTGTCCACGTGGGCTCTTCAACTTGGTATCGACTTCTCTACGGAGAAAACTGAGCTGGTTGTATTTTCAAGGAAGCGAGAACCAGCACAACTACAGCTTCAACTAAGCGGTGAAACCATAGCTCAGGTCTTCACATTCAAATATCTCGGGGTCTGGTTCGACTCCAAAGGCACCTGGGGATGTCATATTAGGTATCTGAAACAAAAATGCCAACAGAGAATTAACTTTCTTCGTACAATAACCGGATCATGGTGGGGTGCCCACCCAGGAGACCTGATCAGGCTGTACCAAACAACGATATTGTCCGTAATGGAATATGGATGCTTCTGCTTCCGATCCGCCGCGAACACCCATTTCATTAAACTGGAAAGAATTCAGTATCGTTGTTTGCGTATTGCCTTAGGTTGCATGCAGTCGACTCATACGATGAGTCTCGAAGTGCTTGCGGGCGTCTTACCGTTGAAAAATCGATTCTGGGATCTCTCATATCGATTGCTAATCCGATGCGATATCTTAAATCCGATGGTGATTGAAAACTTCGAAAGGCTTGTCGAGCTCAATTCTCAGACCCGTTTTATGTCCTTGTATTTTGATTACATGGCTCAGAATATTAATCCTTCTTCGTTTGTTTCCAACCGTGCTCATTTGTTGGATACTTCTGATTCTACTGTGTTTTTCGACACATCCATGAGAGAAGAGATTCGTGGACTTCCGGATCACGTGCGCCCTCAAGTGGCCCCAAATATTTTTTATAATAAATGTATAATAAATTTTTTTCCTGGGGAAAATACGGGAACACTTGCGAACTTTATCTGAACGGTCTTATTCAATATCGTTAGTCTGGGTCCCTTCACATTGTTCCATTCCGGGAAATGAAAAGGCAGACTCATTGGCTAAAGTGGGCGCATTAGAAGGTGATATTTATGAAAGACCAATCTGCTTCAATGAATTTTGCAGTATTTCTCGTCGAAGAGCACTTGAAAGTTGGCAAACTTCATGGAGTAATGACGAACTGGGACGATGGCTACATTCCATTATCCCTAGGGTATCGACGAAACCTTGGTTCAGGAGGATGAACGTGAGTCGCGATTTCATTCGTGTTATGTCTCGGCTCATGTCTAATCACTATACATTCAACGCACATCTCCGGCGTATTGGGGTCATGGAGAGCGGTCTCTGCACCTGTGGCGAGGGTTATCAGGACATCGAGCATGTCGTATGGTCATGTGTGGGGTATTGTGACGCCAGGTCTGTTTTAAAGGACTCCCTCAGGGCCCGAGGTAGACCACCTGATGTTCCGGTTCGAGATGTGTTGGCGAGTCGGGATATATCATATATGTTACTCATATATAAATTCCTTAAACACATTAATATACAAGTGTAATCTGCGTTAGTTACCCCTGTTCCTCGACTGATGCTAAGAAGAAACTCCACCCACAGGTTCGACACTAACATCCGCCCGAATCTCCCCATCCCTCGTCTGTCCACCATCTTCATTGGAACTAACAAGATCTTTCTGCTGTCACTAAATTTTCTGCTTCCCCCTCCCACGTTTTATCACCATCTCGATGTCAACTAATTAGATCTTTGTCGTTCTTAGTCATTTTGTTCCCATATCCCCTTTTTACTCTGTTCTCCGTAATATTTACTTCTCTGTATATATATTTTTTTTTCATTTTCATCATTGCCCACGGACGGCCGCTGTAGTCTATGAGATGAATATGGGCCACCCGCCTGGTATTCGTAGCCTGGGGGTGTTCCCCGCGAACCCACACGGACAGAAAAAAGCGGCTAATAGCAAGATACTTACCAACGTGTTACATTCAGTACGCCGGCCGGTGCCAATTGCCAGCTGAAGGCGGGATCTGCCAAAGTCATTACATTATCTTAATATACTATCCTAGTTTTAAGTTATTTGTTAATTAAAATTAGAAAAAGCCCTTGGCATCTTAGAGCTTAAGCAGTGTGCCTTAATAAATTATATAATTGAAAAAAAAGAAGGGGAAAGCTTGCACAATTCACATAATCGATTCACTAACTGATATTCGGAAGTGTACCAGTTTAATTCATATTCAAGTCATCCAGTTATGTCTCTGACATTACTAACCCCTCTTTTTGTACTGGATTGTAATAAAGTTTAACTATATAACATATCACAGAAGAAGTTTCAGAAGACCGAATATAATGTTTCTGATGTAAAAAGGTCTGACAAATCATTGGCATTGGTTTTAATGACAGCAGGAAACTCGTTGTACTGTTTTTAATCTACAATCCAGAAGCAGATCCAATACGATCTATCAATACTGATTCACATTACGTAGGAAACTGCAGAAATCCAAGTACATACAATAGGATTGGTAGTACTAGCCATTTTAATCCGTTTTACACCAATTTATTTCATAAATCGTATCATTAGTATCATTTCTATCGCATTCCAAAAGGAGGCTTATTGCGGTTGATTAAAATTATATCAGTCAAAAAAAAGAAGAACTAGAAAGAACTAAAAATTAAATTACAAATAACTTCAGTGACCGCATGAATCATGTTATACCGTTTCACACCAATATTGATAGAATAAATTGGAGTAACACGGTATAACATGATTCGTGCGGTCATTGAATCTATTTGTAATCTACTTTTTATGGTATTCTTCACAATATCAGTCGATTTTGATCATCCGCAGTAAGCCTTCTTTTGAAATGCGAAAGAAAGTTTAATTAATGGTACGATTTTTGGAATTAATTGGAGTAAAACGGGTTAAACGAACTAGTATTGTTATTCCCATTGTATGTACCTGGATCACTGAAGTTTTTTAAGTAATGTGGACCACTATGGCTAGGTCGCATTGATTCTGCTTCAGGATCGTAAATCAGAATTGAACTTAAAATTAAGTTTGAAGGAAAATTGGGGTAGAACGATGGGGATTCATAGGATCATGAAAACTACCTGTTAATTAGTTTGTAGGGCTATGTGCGTAACATCGAACTATCCTGTTTTAACATAATTGATTGAAGAAAATGATTTGGAGTAAGACAGAAAACAGTTTTTTGCAATCGTTCTGACAAACAGCAATCTATTTATAGAACTAATAAAAATGTCAGGAGTACCTTTTGATTAGTCAAATACATTTTCAGGGTTTTACAATTAGTGAGGCAGGAAAAAAGAAAAATTTGGGGAAACAGGGCCATGTTAGTAAATTTTGCTGCTATTCTAATTGTCATCAATCGATTCTACGGTCAATTCTACATAAGATAAACAGACTTTGAAAATATTTTCAAAGATTTCTATGAAATTATTGAGTAAAGTCGCGTCTTTTCACCCTTTTTCCCCACAGATGTATTAATCAAAGACAGCAGATATCATTATTAGTAATGATCCTAAAATGTTAAATTAGTGGTACACCAGAGATGATTTAGGGTACAGATACCGTATGAAACTCAACCTCCTTTTAAAAGATGGTTGATGCAATTATTGCATAGTTTTCAAAATGAGAAAAACAAAAAGCACGTCTCACTATCCATGAAATACAGTATCTATTCATACCCTAATGGAAACGACAAATGGAGCTCATGCCGGTAGAATCTATCTACAGACAACTTTATTCATAAAAATGTCATTTAATACATGCTAGGTACAGCTAACGTATACGCTGAACAATATTATAATCCAGTCCACTCTAGTTCATTATCAATATTTTGGCGATTGATTATTTTCCATTTTAGTCAAATTGCCTAAGTGTATGCAATTTCGTACTACGATTCTTGTACACAAACGAGTGTACATTGCCAGAAAATAACAGCAAACAGCTTTTCGAATTAATACAGCTTGTCATATCATTGAAAAAAATCATAACGTATTCAAGTGGCTATCATAGTCTATAGCGTTGAAAGTGTTAGATATCCTGAAATCAGGGGATCGAAGTTCGAAACCGGTTGTGAATAAAATCATCATAGAATTTTTTTGTTGTTGCATATAAAATCACTAAAATGTAAATTCCCGATGATATTTTGCCCATTCTATTTTTAGCCTTTGATCGCGGTGTTTTCAGTAATGTCAGAGCAGATCAGTAACTGATTATGCTTTTCAATTTTGTTTTCGTTATTTGGCAGTGAAATTAAACTGAGAATAAGTTTTGTTATCAACTAGAGAAATTCCATATCTCTTTTCGATTTCAGTATGTTTTTCGATATTATAGGAATATTTATCTGCTTCCGATTTTGATTTTTTAAGTTTTAAGGCGACCAATACTAAGCAAATTGAGTAACCGATAAATACGAATATCACATCAAATTCAGAAGAAAATGTTTATTTTAGCGCCTAGTGGATAGCTTTTTAAGAAAATAAATTCCATTTATTTCCACAATATTAAAAATTTCCTAACTATTTCCCCCTAATGTCATGAAATAGTAACAGACACAGATACTAATAGTGGGAGGAAAGTGCGGTGCTATCTCTGTTGTACTAGTACAGGTGAATCATTTAACATCTTACAAATAACTTATTTTGCTAAGTTACATTTCAATAAATGGTAACTTGGAATGTTTATATTTACATATATTCTTAAACTTTCAGCTACCTTTATTTTCCATCGGTTAGATGTTTAACATAAAATTTTAATGTGATTCGTTGTAAGCTCATAATTTTCTAAGCATGTTCAGCTATTTTTGACTTGGAATGATAACCTTATCTAATTTCTCCGAAGTGCACTTTGTTTATATGATCCGGATTTTTTCAAAGTATCTCTATGGTCTTATGTAGATCCTAGTATTATTCTTACGGAATACCAAATCCAGACCAAAACTTTTTAGTTTTGTTTTGGGCAGATGTGTAATATCATGGCTGAAATCTATTAAAACTATTTTTAATTTTTCTGATGGTTGGGTTGAAGTACTAAGTGAGCTTTCCAATATCGAGAATGTATTTTTTCTCGTTTCTTACCGCATTTTCTCCATGGGCTAGGTTATGCATTTAATAAATCATATGTTGAAAAGCTGCCATTTTATGCTGATGAGAATGATTAGAAGTAAAACGCATAATACTTTCCGTATTAGTTAGCTTTCTATATATATATAAAAAAGGATAAGTTTTCCGTCTTCCTCGTGATGAAAATGTTTTAAAAGTCTGCTGTTATTTGCTTCTTCACAAGTGAATTTATTGCTTTTGTTCATGTTATCGAATGGTGAACTACCTCACTATGTATTGAGTAGGTATTTAATCAAAATGATAAAATTGCATAAAGTCTCATCTCAGAAGCATATAAGAAATTGGAAAATACCAATGCAATCCCCAGCAGTTGAATTCATGTGGTAATTATTTCTGCTATACCGACCTTCCACTATACAAGGTCGAGTTTTAAGAAAAGATGCCAGTATTTATAATAATTCATCTCGTTCAAAATTATTGAAATTCATCATTTCTTATTCAAAACCTCATTATTGTCCAATTTTTCAATAAAGACAACTTGCAACTATTAAAAGCTGTTAATGAAGATAACAAACAGTTATAAATGCTAGTATATTTTATGTTTGAATATAACAACTGTTAGAAAAATTGTTGTTATGGCAGCACTGCTCAAAGCTGACTTGTGCATTGCTTCCTCCCGAGATTCTATTTATACAACTCACAAACAAAGAAATAATTTGCGCTCCATTTATGCTATCGAAAGCTTTGTAGTATTAGGTAATAAAAATTCGTTCTGTACCCTGATGTCAATCCTGAGGCACTCCTTACTTATGCTATTTATTTAGCTTGAAAATAAATAATGATTTGCGTCCTCAGTAGAATTATATAAAGTATTTAAAAAGATTTCCACCATACGCCCGGAATAAGTTTTAAGAGCACCCTTTTCAATTCTTCTACCGTGATTCTGCGCCCTTAAAACATTCCTAAGGCATCCTTCCAAATTAGGCGTACAAGATTTTTTTTGCTTGAAAATAGATAGTGATTTGCGCCATCAGTTGGATCATTTGATGTATTTTAAAATACTTCCAACCTACGCCCTGGTATCATTCCTAAAGCGTCCTTCCAAATTATCTTTACAAGATGTTATTTATTTACCGTGAAAACATATAAAAACTTGCGCCCTCGCTAGGATTATTTAATGTATTTAAAAATACTTTCATCCTTCACTCCTTCATTTCCCTACCGTGATTCTGCGAATTGGAATAATTCCTGAGGTGCCCTTCCAAATTATCTTTACAAGATGTAAAGATAATTTGGAAGCTCAATAGCTTGAAAATAAGTAATAATTTGCGCCCTCAGCTGGATCAAATAATGTATTTTAAAATAAGTAATAAGTTACGCATTCGGTTGGATCAATTAATGTTTTCAAAAATACTTTCATTCTGCGCCCTGAAACCTATTGAATGGGTCACCCTTTTCCATTTTCCTGTGCCCTGGAACTATTACTAAGGCAACCTTCCGAATTATCCTTACAATATGTCATTTTTTAGCTTGAAAATAAGCAATAATTTGTGCCCTCATCTTACGATTATTTAATGTATTTAAAATACTTCATTCTGTGTCTTGGAATAAATTATATGAGCGCCCTAGACTCATTCCTATTGCACCCTTCCAAATTATCCTCACAAGATGTTATTGATTCAGATTGAAAATAAATAATTATTAGCGCCATCAGCAGGATATTTTACTATAATCAAGATTACTTTAATCCTGCGCCCTGGAACAATTTATATGGGCGCCTTTTTAAACTCTACTACCATGGGTCTGCGCCCTGGAATTATTTCCAAGGCGCCCTTCCAAATTATCCATACAAGATGTTATTTATTTAGATTGAAAATAAATAATTATTTGCGCCCTCAGAAGGATATTTTATTATAATCAAGATTACTTTCATCCCACGCCCTGGAATTAAATATATGCGCGCCCTTTTCAATTATCTTACCGCGATTCTGTGCCCTAGAATCATTCCTATTGCGCCCTTCCAAATTATCCTTAAAAGATGTTATTGATTTAGAATGAAAATAAATAATTATTTGCGCCATCAGCAGGATATTTTACTATGATCAAGATTACTTTAATCCTGCGCCCTGAGAGCAATTATGTGGGCGCCTTTTGTCGTGAATACGACTTACTTTACTATGGGGCGCCTTTTCAAAATTAGCCATATGGAAGAATGGGCAGAACTTAATCGTGAATATCTCGACTTGTATTAATGGTAGCAACATAATTCTTTCACCATTTCATCAAAAATGTGATCAGGAATTTAGGATAATATTTTGAACAATGTGAGATAACTACAAACAACTCAAAAATTAAGTTTTCTCAAAATTTGAAAATAATGCGGAAAACTTTTTACTTTTGCTTGGATTTTTCGCGCAAGGACGACGATTTTGAGGCAGTCAGGCACATATCTTCAACTGAATGCGTATAAAAGGGAAACCGTGGTCGAAAATCGATCATTTCTTTTCGTGCGTTCGGTGGAAGCAGACGTCGTGGGAGTTGAACCATCAACCAGCAGCGACGGAGAGTGCACCTTTTGCGTGGTTAAAACCTCAAACGCTCAGGTAGCAACTCTCATTTGCTTATTATATTAGTTCCGCAATATAGGTTTAGTATTCAGAGCCTGCGTGCTGAAACTGTATTCCGGAACTAATTTCAGTTTCGAATTTGAAGTTCTAGAATTCAAACTGGATTCTGAGTCTGTTATTGGTTCTAAATTTAGTTCTTGAACTCAGGGTCCAGTTCTTTATTCCAGACTTCTTCTATTCGGTTCTTTTTAGAACCATAATAATACTCGTAAAGAATTATGCGGAAATTTACTTTACTGTACTCTATACAACTCATTCTGGTAGTCATGGCGGTCTTCAAGTTTCAGAGCTTAGTTCCGGAATATGGGTTTAGAATTCAGAGTCTGCGAGCTGAACTAACCCAACTCGTCACTCTTCATCACGAACGCTTTCATAAAAAGTTCTTTTCAGAGCCACCATTTTTTATTATAATGAACTATACTGCTTATTTCATAATATTCAATTGCGTTTCAGAATGTTTAATGTAACTAATATGTAATTTAGTCTAGGCGCATCGTTTAAATTTCTAGTAATGAAAGAGGGGAAAGTTGCACAATTCAAACAATCGATCAATTACCAATTCGAATTCGGAAGCATAAATAAAGCGTGTCATATTCGTATTCACGACATCCAGTTATGTCTCTGACATTACACACCCGTACTTTTTAATTTTCTTACCGTGAGCCTGCACCCTGGAATTATTTCCAAGGCGCCCTTCCAAATTATCCATACAAGATGTTATTTATTTAGATTGAAAATAAATAATTATTTGCGCCCTCAGAAGGATATTTTACTATTCAAGATTCATTCATCCTGCGCCCTGAGAGCAATTATGTGGGCGCCTTTTTCAATTCTCCTAACGTGAGTCTGCACCCTGGAATTATAACCAAGGCGCTTTTCCAAATTATCCATACAAGATGTATTTTATTTAGATTGAAAATAAATAATTATTTGCGCCCTCAGAAGGATGTATTACTATTCAAGATTGTGTTCATCCTGCGCCCTGTGAGCAATTATGTGGGCGCTCTTTTCAATTCTCCTACCGTGAGTCTGTGCCCTGGAATCATTTCCAAAGCGCCTTTCCAAATTATCCATAAAAGATGTTATTGATCGAGATTGAAAATAAATAATTATTTGCGCCCTCAGAAGGATATTTTACTTTAATCAAAATTACTTTCATCATGCGCCCTGAGAGCAATTATGTAGGCGCCTTTTTTAATTCTCCTACCGTGAGTCTGCATCCTGGATTTATTTCCAAAGCGCCCTTCCAAATTATCCATACAAGATATTATTTGTTTAGATTGGAAATAAATAATTATTTGCGCCCTCAGAAGGATATTTTACTATTCAAGATTGCGTTCATCCTGCGCCCTGAAAGCAATTATGTGGGCGCCTTTTCCAATTCTCCTACCGTGAGTCTGCGCCCTGGAATCATTTCCAAAGCGCCCTTCCAAATTATCCATAAAAGATGTTATTTATTTAGATTGAAAATAAATAATTATTTGCGCCTTCAGAAGGATATTTTAATTTAATCAAGATTACTTTCATCCTGCGTCCTTAGAGCAATTATGTGGGCGCCTTTTTTAATTCTCCTACCGTGAGTCTGCACCCTGGAATTATTTTCAAGGTGCCCTTCTGAATTATCCATACAAGATATTATTTATTTAGATTGAAAATAAATAATTATTTGCGCCCTCAAAAGGATATTTTACTATTCAGGATTGCGTTCATCCTGCGCCCTGAGAGCAATGATGTGGGCGCCTTTTTCAATTCTCCTACCGTGAGTCTGCGCCCTGGAATCATTTCCAAAGCGCCCTTCCAAAGTATCCATAAAATATGTTATTGATTGAGATTGAAAATAAATAATTATTTGCGCCCTCAGAAGAATATTTTACTATTCAAGATTGCGTTCATCCTGCGCCCTGAAAGCAATTATGTGGGCGCCTTTTTCAATTCTCCTACCGTGAGTCTGCACCCTGGAATCATTTTCAAATCGCCCTTCCAAATTATCCATACATGATGTTATTTATTTAGATTGAAAATAAATAATTATTTGCGCCCTCAGAAGGATATATTACTATTCAAGATTGCGTTCATCCTGCGCCCTGAGAGCAATTATGTGGGCGCCTTTTTCAATTCTTTTACCTTGAGTCTGCGCCCTGGAATCATTTCCAAAGCGCCCTTCAAAGGATCCATCGAAGATGTTATTGATTGAGATTGAAAAAAAAAAATATTAGCGCCCTCAGAAGGATATTTTACTATTCAAGATTGCGTTCATCCTGCGCCCTGAGAGCAATTATGTGGGCGCTTTTTTCAATTCTCCTACCGTGAGTCTGCGCCCTGGAATCATTTTCAAAGCGCCCTTCCAAATAACCCATAAAAGATGTTATTGATCGAGATTGGAAATAAATAATTATTTGCGCCCTCAGAAGGATATTTTACTTTAATCAAGATTACTTTCATCATGCGCCCTGAGAGCAATGATGTGGGCGCCTTTTTAATTCTCCTACCGTGAGTCTGCACCCTGGAATTATTACCAAGGCGCCCTTCCGAATTATCCATACAAGATGTTATTTATTTAGATTAAAAATAAATAATTATTTGCGCCCTCAGAAGGATATTTTATTATAATCAAGATTACTTTCACCCTACGCCCTGAGAGCAATTATGTGGACGCCTTTTTTAATTCTCCTATCGTGAGTCTGCATCCTGGAATTATTTCCAAGGCGCCCTTCCAAATTACCCATACGTTCTAAATTATTGTTCACAAGTGTTCTTTATTTAAGATTATTGTTCACAAGTGTTCTTTGTCATCAGCAGCAATAAAGAAAACGTACCATCCGTCTTGGTTGTTCAGATCAGAATAAATTTATTCAAAAGCTTTATACAGGGTGATTTTTTAAGAGCTTGAGAACTTTTTTAAACAATAAAACGCATAAAATTTGCAAAATCTCATCGGTTCTTTATTTTAAACGTTAGATTGGTACATGACATTTACTTTTTGAAGATAATTTCATTTAAATGTTGACCGCGGCTGCGTCTTAGGTGGTCCATTCGGAAAGTCCAATTTTGGGCAACTTTTTCGAGCATTTCGGCCGGAATAGCCCGAATTTCTTCGGAAATGTTGTCTTCCAAAGCTGGAATAGTTACTGGCTTATTTCTGTAGACTTTAGACTTGACGTAGCCCCACAAAAAATAGTCTAAAGGCGTCAAATCGCATGATCTTGGTGGCCAACTTACCGGTCCATTTCTTGAGATGAATTGTTCTCCGAAGTTTTCCCTCTAAATGGCCATAGAATCGCGAGCTGTGTGGCATGTAGCGCCATCTTGTTGAAACCACATGTCAACCAAGTTCAGTTCTTCCATTTTTGGCAACAAAAAGTTTGTTAGCATCGAACGATAGCGATCGCCATTCACTGTAACGTTGCGTCCAACAGCATCTTTGAAAAAATACGGTCCAATGATTCCACCAGCGTACAAACCACACCAAACAGTGCATTTTTCGGGATGCATGGGCAGTTCTTGAACGGCTTCTGGTTGCTCTTCACTCCAAATGCGGCAATTTTGCTTATTTACGTAGCCATTCAACCAGAAATGAGCCTCATCGCTGAACAAAATTTGTCGATAAAAAAGCGGATTTTCCGAATGGACCACCTAAGACGCAGCCGCGGTCAACATTTAAATGAAATTATCTTCAAAAAGTAAATGTCATGTACCAATCTAACGTTTAAAATAAAGAACCGATGAGATTTTGCAAATTTTATGCGTTTTATTGTTTAAAAAAGTTCTCAAGCTCTTAAAAAATCACCCTGTACTTAAACTAACCTGCTCTATGATGTACATAAGATGGGAGGAGCCAGTTACAATACTTTCGTTAAATAAATTGTTAGTGGGAGAGAGGGAAAAGAGAGAGAATATCGATTAGTGCATCAATGCAGCAAGAGGCGATTGAACCTATAGCGCATTACGCAAGGGAAAGAAATGTCGCATCGGCGGATAGTGTGAGAAGCTTGCTTAGCTCGCCGTGTGCAGCATATGTTGCAACACGGACGGCTAGCATGGGAACTTAATGTGAACCAAATGGTTGGCTCTTGGGAAATGTAACAATCGTCAAGTGTTTTTACGACCTGTTACTAATTTGGATGGATGGTACTTGAAGGATAAAGAATGTAAGGATCGATGTTTGGGATTATAGTTCATGTTCGGTTTTGGTTTATGATCTGTGATCAGAGAAGGATTGGTTAGAGATCGTGTGAATGCTGGAATGTGGGAAAGTGTTTTCATTTGGGTTAGTCGGATCAATATTATCATGCTACATCACCCTCCTTTTGGTTGAATGATGTAACGTAGTGTAAGCATTCAATTGTAATCGTACTGGCTCCCTAACATTATTAATGAATAGTGAACATTGAAGTGTGTTGTGTTTCTTCTGTATATAATCTACTATATGTGTAGTTTAATTGGGGTTTGAATGTATGTCCTTAAAATGTATATAAAAATTTAGATTTTTTAACCTTTTACAAGTCTGTTTTTGTGTACTATCATTCGTTGTTTTGTTATGTTGTTTTCGATTTCGCAATTTACATCTAGTATTTTAATTATGGTGTACGGTCCGATATAAAATGAATCGAGTTTCTTCCTATTTTCGTTTTGTAAATACACTATTTCGCCTATTTGTGCTTCTAGTGGGTTTATATGGATGTTTGAGTTTTTGCTTTCGTTTAATCTTTGTTTTGCTATTAAGTTAGATTTTTCCAATTTGTATTTGAGTTCGTTGTTGTAAAGATCAAAATTGTACACGGGGTTCGTTATCTTTGGGTAATTTTCTTGTGGTAATTTTGCTTTAATTCCAAAGACTAGTTCGTACGGTATAAATTGGTGTTCCGAGTGTGGTGTGGTGTTGTAAGTAAATGCGTAATATGGTAACCAGTCATCCCAGTCTGATTGGTGTTCATTGACGAAGGATCGCAGATACTCGTTTAGGCATCTGTGATTTCTCTCCAATGACCCAATAGTCTGCGGATGATAGGCAATTGCAAAATTTTGTTTAATTTGTAAATATTTGCATACTTTCTCAAGTACTTCATTTTTGTACTCGGTTCCTTGATCGGATTTTAATTCCAAAAATTTTCCGTATATTAATATGAATTTTTCTACTAAATTTTTTGCTATTGTCTTTGCTTCTTTGTTTTGGATGGGTATTATTGCAATGTATTTTGTTAGTTTACATTGTATGGTTATTGCGTAGCGGTTGTTATTGTTGGATTTGGGTAATGGACCTATTGTATCTATTGATATTATTTCGAATGGGTTTGACGGTGTGTTAGTTAATATTTGTTTTTCTTTAGTGTGTTTAAGAATTTTATTCCTTTTACACGACTCACAGGCCTTTATGAATCGTGAAATAGTTCCTTTCATATCTTTAAAATTGTAATATTCTCTTATTTTGAGGTACAGGCGATGCTGTCCTACGTGTCCTCCCGTAGGGGTTTCATGATAATTTTTTAAAAGATTCTGTATCTTGCCAGGTTCACTGATGAACTTTGGTGGATGATACATTATTATTTGTATGTTTTTATTCGTTTGTTGTACTAGTGTTTTGAATATATTCATGGGTACCCTTTTAAATATTGCTTCTTCTGTCGACATTGCGACTTTATTTATTTTCAATTTTGACATTTCTTGTTCTAATGTTGAAAGTATGAGTTCTAGAGCTCTTCTTTCATTAACATATGTTGCTATTTGCTTTATTATTTTTTTCATTTGCGCGTCTTTGTATATGCCAATTACTAGGTATGTATTTTCTACAGTAATTCTTAACTTGGGTAAGGTTCTCGTTTCAGTCGGGTTTTCGGTCGTATAGATAACAAGGTGATCAGTCTTTTTATCTTTTGTCGTTGGTAGTTTGTCTTTCACAGTTGTCGGTTTATTGTTAAAATTGTCGTTGTTAATGTTGTTGTTATTATTAATATTATTATTTACTTTTGTCATGGCTATTGTGTTGACTCTAAATATGTTGAAGGCTTTTAATTCATCGGAGGTTTTTATAATTCTGGATAAGGCATCTGCCGTAGCGTTGCTTTTTCCATTAATATATTCTATGTTGAAATCAAATTCTTCTAAATCTAATCTCATTCTTGTTAGCTTAGAAGTAGGGTTTTTCATGTTAAATAGATATATTAGAGGTCGGTGGTCTGTCTTGACCGTAAATTTTCTTCCGTATAGGTAAGGCTTAAAATAATTTATTCCCCAGTGTATTCCTGTCAGTTCCTTTAGTATCGTTGATTTATTCTTTTCGCCCGGGGTAAAACTTTTGCTCGCAAAAGCTATAGGTAAGTCGTTTCCGTTTCTGATTTGAGAAAGTCTGAAGCGTCGGTTGTGAGTATAAAGGGTAGTGTGAAGTCTGGGTATTGAAGTAATTTAAGTGACATTAGGTACAGTTTTAATGTGTTAAAGGCGTTTTGGCATTCATTAGTCCAAACGAATTGTTTGTTTTTCTTAAGGAGTTGATTGAGAGGGTGTGCTATCGTTGCGAAATTTGGTACAAATTTACGGTAATAATTGCAGAAAGCTACAAATCGTCTAGTGTCATCGCTGTTTTTCGGTATCGGATAGTTGTTGATGACGTCGTATTTTGTACTTTCTGGTTATATTCCTCTATCTGTAATTTTATGTCCTAGATATGTCACTTCGGTATCAAAAAATTTACATTTGTTTGGATTTAATTTTAGGTTGTATTTTCTAATTCTTTCAAAACCTTTTGTTAAATTTTGTAAATGGTGTTGGATGGAATCCTATCACTATTATATCGTCAATGTAAACGAATGCGTGTTCTGGTGTGAGTCAGGCCATGGCAATCGTCATCATTCTTTGGAAACTGTTTGGTCTAATATTTAGTCCGAAAGGTAAACGTGTGAATTGGTATTGTTCACTTTGTGTTGAAAAGGCTGTAAATTTTCTGGAGTTATTTTCTAATGGTATTTGATGAAATCCTGACATTAAGTCTAGTGTTGAAAAGTATTTTGCTCTACCAAGTTGATCCAAAATTGTATCAATTCTTGGTAAAGGAAATTTGTCTGCTAGTATTTTTTTGTTTAGTTGTCTAAAATCTACCACAAGTCTCCATTTTCTTTTTGCGTCGTTTGTTTTTTTTTTGGTACTAGGAGGATGGGGCTATTGTAAAGTGATATGGAAGGTTCTATTATTTTGTCGTTCAGCATTTTATTGACTTGTGTTTCTATTTCGTCGTTTTGTGAATGAATCGTTTTGTAGTTAGGAATATAGACTGGAACGTTATCGTTTAGGTTGATATTTTGGTTATAGAAGTTATTGGTCGTCAAGGGTTCATCTGGGTTAGAAAATATATCTGTATATTTCAATATTAGATTCTTTAATTCCTTTTGTGCGTACGTAGGTACGTTGTTCATGTCTATTTCGTTCAATAGTTTATGGTTTCTTGTATCGTTCAGGGGTTTATTGTTAAATTTCATTATATTATAATACGCTAAAGGTTCCATTTCAGGTGTGAATTCTAAATTGGATATATTTACAGGTAATTTTCTTGTGTTCATGATTTTTATATAAGGGTTTTGTGGGGATATGATAGCGTTTCCAAAGAAATCTCCTGGTTCAATTTCTTGTGAAAAGATTACCATATCTTCTGTTATAGTTTGATTACTTAATTTTCTAATCACTTCGCTTCGTTGTGGAATAATATAGTTTTCATTAACTTCATCTTCTATAGGTACAGATACATTTATATTATTTACACTAAAATTTAATACCCAGTACTCATAATCGATTTGGCATTTGTGGGAGATGAAAAAGTCTCTGCCCAATATGTCGTCTGTTTGAATAGGAAAATCTGGTCCAACAAAATGAAAAAGATGTCTAGTGGTTACATTATTTCCGAACATTAGTTCTGTTTCGGTTATTGGTGTAGTTTCTTTTTCCCCATCTGTTATTCCAGTCAATTTTGTTCTTACATTTCTATTCACAATTTGGTTAGGAATTATTCTATTTGCTTTAAAAATTGAAATATCTGCTCCGGAATCTATCAATAAAGTACAAATTGAGTTAGTCATTCGTACTCCGATCTTAATGAAGTTAGAAGCGCTTAGATTTAAAGTCAACACATTTGCTCAAAAAATGATTTTGCATCATCGGTTGGTTCTGCTGTTGCAGTTGTTGCTGCTCGGTCGGTGCATTGACCGGCACAGCTGTTTGCATTTGCATTGGTTGTATATACGGTAATGGCTCAGAGCCTGCTACAAATACATTCTGCCGATTGTGTTGAAATCGGTTTGACCCATATCGAGTTTGTTGAGGTTAATAATGTCCACGGCCTCGGTTATTATTGTTATGGTATGAGTAATTTGAGCTGTTTGAGCGCTCGGATCTGTTGGCATGGAATTGGTTATTGTTGTTGTAAATACGGTGTGACTCGTTATAGCGTTGATTTGCGCTATAATTGCTTTGGGTGTAGAAATTCCTCCCGTTTCCTCTAGAGAAACGGTTATGGGTTTTGAAATTATTAAGATTTTGTCTAGCTCGCGTAGGTAAGACTTGCGCGGTGGTTGTATTTTCGGTCAGATTTTCTTGGGCTTTTTGGATCGCTGCCTTTATTGAATGGAAGTTTCCTGCTTTTAATATTGTTTGTGTTTCAGGTTGGTTTATTCCTGATACAAGGGTATTTAGTCCCGCTTTGGTGGCCATTGTTTTTGCAACCTCAGGGCGTATTCTTTGTTTAATGTAGTAATGTTCGAGTGAAGTAGTTAGATTTTCTACTTCCTCGCAAAATTTTGTTATCGATCCACTCTGTCGGGTGGCTTTTAATTTTGCAATGATGTTTTCGGGTGTTGAAATGTCCATACACCTCGATTAGACGTTTTCTATTAACTCGTTAATATTACTTATATTATCAGGTAGGCCCAATCTTGCTTTACCTGATAGACGTGTTTTTATAAATTTGATTGCCATTGGCAATTGTTCCGCTGTAGAAATTTCTAATAAAAAAATTTACTGAGTCTACGAAGGCATCCAATCCTAACGGCGTGCCGTCGTACATTTGTACTAACGCCGTTGCCTGGCGGATGTCAAAGACTGCTGGTGTTGCGTTTGTCATTTTGGAGTCCGTACCTCTCTTTTCGTCGACTAATTGTTCTTGTATCTTCGAAATTACTGTAGTACGGATGTCTGTAATTGCATTCCTTGCTGCTTTAACGAGAAATGTTAATTTTGAGTGTGATAATGAGTCTCCGTTTTCTAAAAGATTGCTTTCTATTTGAGCATATAGCGCGTTGGCATAGTTTAATTTTGTCGTTAGTGTTTCTGTTTTAAATTTTTTGTTAATCGATTTTTTAAGGTTGTTATCTATAGTTACTAGTGTTTTTATTTCTTCGTGTAATTGTTCTATTGTCATAGACATTTAGCTAGCTAGTGGAATTATAAAACTGTAATATTAATGTATATATTTTTATTTATTTATCATTTTTTTTGTTTTCAAGAGATTGAATTTATGCTTTGTGCTGTTTTAAATCCTTTCTTGGTCCAGTGTTTTTTCATTATTTTATGTATTTTTAATAGAAGTAAGATCGTCGAAATTGCGATAATAATCCACAATTTGATCTCGTGGTCTTGGTGACTTGTCGTAGACTGTTCAATATGCTCGTTAATTTGGATATTGGTGTCACCAGACTGGTTGGTTTCTTTTGATTGCCCTTTCCCCATGGTGTTTGATTTTTACAGCAACGAACTGGACGCGCTAGCCGTCCAGACTGTTAAGAACTTCGTGCAGGAAATCGTCAATTAATTCCCACAACTCTATATTATCCCAGAAGGGGTCTTCCATTTATATTATAATCAAGAGTAAAAAAAATAAAAATGAATAAAAGAACTTTTACTATTTATTACTGTTACTATTGATTTTCAGTGATTTATTTTTTCTTCCTCTTCTTCTACATAATTTACCCAGGTTAATGGATCATCTCCTGGTAATTCTTTAATTCTTTTAACTATTTCGTTTCACTTAGGGCACGAATTTTTCTCAAGGGGGGCAAAAGCTCCTGTTCCCTTCCCTTGTTTTATTTCGTCTAAAAATTCTAGGAACTTTTTTAATTCCTGTTTGTCCATAACTATTTTCTTTTCTAGCTACTTATCTCTAGGGGTCTTATTGATTATTTACCTGAAGTATAGTGTGGAGATGGAGTGTATAAATACATTCGGGTGCACCGTTGCGTTTCTTCTTTGCATAACAGGAAATTGAAACTCATCAGGCGCAAAATCCAGATCCCATTGTCCGAAACTTTCACCGCAGAAGGTAGCCTGAGACGGTGGTGCTGTCTGCGCGTTGTTGTATACGGCAAAACAAAAGCACGACACTTGGCACGGGTAGTGACTTAACGGTTCATTACTTCTGTACACTTATATTGTATTTCGTCTTACTACTAGACGGCGGTTCACCACATTTGTTCTGCTGAGTTTGGATCTTCGCTGTTTTGCACTTCCAACTCTGCTTTGAGCCCGAAACCACGGCGCACTAGATTGTGACGTTTTGCTCCGCTTTCGCTAACTGATTCACTAAATCCGTAGATAAATTACAACGCGTCGTTGTCTTTCTGTTCGACGATAGACAGCAAAACGTGTAGCACTTTCAACTAATCACATACTCCTGTTCAATTAGTGCAAAATACAGTCTATAGCTCTAGCGAGCTCCCTTTGATTCACTTCGCACAAATGTTTTCTCGCGCAACTCATGGCGCATACTTTTTTTTCTAGTTCTAGCGAGACCACTGTTTGAAATAACGGAATCGCTGTTGTCACTGTCGCCATGTTCTAAATTATTGTTCACAAGTGTTCTTTGTCATCAGCAGCAATAAAGAAAACGTACCATCCGTCTGGGTTGTTCAGATCAGAATTAATTTATTCAAAAGCTTTATACTTAAACTAACCTGCTCTATGATGTACATAAGGTGGGAGGAGCCAGTTACAATACTTTCGTTAAATAAATTGTTAGTGGGAGAGAGGGAAAAGATAGAGAATATCGATTGGTGCATCAATGCAGCAAGAGGCGATTGAACCTATAGCGCATTACGCAAGGGAAAGAAATGTCGCATCGGCGGATAGTGTGAGAAGCTTGCTTAGCTCGCCGTGTGCAGCATATGTTGCAACACGGACGGCTAGCATGGGAACTTAATGTGAACCAAATGGTTGGCTCTTGGGAAATGTAACAATCGTCAAGTGTTTTTACGACGTGTTACTAATTTGGATGGATGGTACTTGAAGGATAAAGAATGTAAGGATCGATGTTTGGGATTATAGTTCATGTTCGGTTTTGGTTTATGATCTGTGATCAGAGAAGGATTGGTTAGAGATCGTGTGAATGCTGGAATGTGGGAAAGTGTTTTCATTTGGGTTAGTCGGATCAATATTATCATGCTACACATACAAGATGTTATTTATTTAGATTGAAAATAAATAATTATTTGCGCCCACAGAAGGATATATTACTATTCAAGATTGTGTTCATCCTGCGCCCTGAGAGCAATGATGTGGGCGCCTTTTTAAATTCTCCTACCGTGAGTCTGCACCCTGGAATTATTACCAAGGCGCCCTTCCAAATTATCCATACAAGATGTTATTTATTTATATTGAAAATTATTTATTATTTAATTTGTGTCCTCAGAAGGATATATTACTATTCAAGATTGTGTTCATCCTGCGCCCTGAGAGCAATTATGTGGGCGCCTTTTTCAATTCTCCTACAGTGAGTCTGCGCCCTGGAATCATTTCCAAAGCGCCCTTCCAAATTATCCATAAAAGATGTTATTGATTGCGATTGAAAATAAATAATTATTTGCGCCCTCAGAAGGATATTTTACTTTAATCAAAATTACTTTCATCCTGCGCCCTGAGAGCAATTATGTGAGGGCCTTTTTTAATTCTTCTACCGTGAGTCTGCACCCTGGAATTATCTCCAAGGCGCCCTTCCAAATTATCCATACAAGATGTTATTTATTTAGATTGAAAATAAATAATTATTTGCGCCCTCAGAAGGATATTTTACTATTCAAGATTGCGTTCATCCTGTGCGCTGAGAGCAATTTTGTAGGCGCCATTTTTAATTCTCCTACCGTGAGTCTGCACCCTGGAATTATTTCCAAGGCGCCCTTCCAAATTATCCATACAAGATGTTATTGATTTAGATTGAAAATAAACAATTATTTGTGCCCTCAGAAGGATATTTTACTATTCAAGATTGCGTTTATCCTGCGCCCTGAGAGCAATTATGTGGGCGTTTTTTTTAAATTCTCCTACCGTGAGTCTGCATCCTGGAATCATTTCCAAAGCGCCCTTTCACAGTATCCATAAAAGATGTTATTTATTTAGATTGAAAATAAATAAATATTTGCGCCTTCAGAAGGATATTTTACTATTCAAGATTGCGTTCATCCTGCGCCCTGGAACAATTTATGTGGGCGCTTTTTTTTCAATTCTCCTACCGTGAGTCTTCGTCCTGGAATCATTTCCAAGGCGCCCTTCCAAATTATCCATACAAGATGTTATTTATTTAGATTGAAAATAAATAAAGATTTGCGCCCTCAGAAGGACATTTCACTATAATCAAGATTACTTCCACCCTGCGCCCTGGGAGCAGTTATATGGGCACCTTTTTCAATAGTATTATTATTTTTTTTGCACTCTTCAGGTTACTTGAATCAGTCATTACCAAAATTTCAAAAAAGAAATTTTTTTCGGTTGCAGTTTCAAGAGCTGATTAGTCACTGACTAACTGTGGCTAACCGCAACTACAGCACTTCAACGGTACACAATTTTTTTATTCAAAAATAACATATTTAAAGGCACACTGCTTAAGCTCTAAGATGCCAAGGGTATATTCTAATCTTGATTAACGACTAACTTAAAACTAGGGTACTATCATTAGGGTAGTGACGTATTCCGGTCGCAATTGTCGATTCTTGGCGATTCATCCTGCAGCTGGCGATCAACAATGGTCGGTGGATTGAACATAATACGAGTGTCTTCCAAATGACGATTCTACGTATCAATGGGTTCGCGAGAAACACCCCCAGGCCACGGATACCCGGCGGGTGGCCCGCATGTTTTTCATCGATTGGAGCAGTTTTCCGTGGACGATTATGGTGATGTTGCCTCAAAGATTGAACGAAACATGGAGAAGTAATTTTGTGGAAAACGGAGTAAAAAAAGGGGGTATGGGAACGAATGACTAAAAACGACAAAGATCTAATTAGTTGACATCGAGATGGTGGAGAAACGGAGAAAGAGAGTACGAAAAAGTTAGTGACAGCAAAAAGATCTTGTTATTTTCGTCAGAGATGGTGTACAGGCGAGAGATTGGGTGAATCGGGCGAATGTTAGTCTCGGACCTGTAGGTGGATATTATTCTTAGCTCAACAAGAGAGAGGATACTACGGGTATATGAGAAGCATGTATAAACTATCTTGGCTCGCCAACTCATCCCGAACCGGACTTGGGCGGTCTACCTCGGGTCCTAAGAGAATCCAGTAACTGCGACCTGACGTCGCGATAAGAGTACGCACGACCACACGACATGCTCAATGTCCTGATAACCGTCGCACAGGTGCAGAGACCGCTCTCCGCGGACCCAACATGCCGGAGATGTGCGTTGAAAGTGTAGTGATTTGACAAGAGCCGCGACATAACACGAATGAAGTCGCGACTCACGTTCATCCTCCTGAACCAAGGTTTCGTCGATACCCTAGGGATAATGGAATGTAACCATCGTCCCGGTTAGCCATTGCTCCCATTCCGAGAGTTTTCTGACGAGAGATACTGAAAAATTCATTGAAGCATATTGGTCTTTCAAAAAGATCACCTTCTAATGCGCCCACCTTAGCCAATGAGTCTGCCTTTTCATTGCCCGGAATAGAACAATGCGAAGGGACCCAATCTAACGATATCGAATAAGGCCGTCCAGATAAAGACCGTCCAGATAGTGTTCCCGTATTTTTCCCAGGAAATATGGGGGATACTTTCCTGGCTTCATTGCCGGAGAGCTTCTATTGAGCTTACACTGTCCGTGACAACGAAGTAATGGTCGTTGGGCAAGGTTTCAATGATCTCAAGGATGTACTGAGTAGTAACTAGTTCTGCGACGTAAACTGAAGCCGGACCACTGAGTTTGTACGAAGCTGTGATGTTCTGATTGAAGATGCCGAAGCCTGTGGACTCGTTGATGTTTGATCCGTCAGTGTAAAACACCTTTTCACAGTTGACTGTTCAAAATTAATTATAAAAAATATTAGGGACCACTTTAAGGCGTACGTGATCCGAAATTCCACGAATCTCTTCTTTCATGGATGTGTCGAAAAACACAGTAGAATCAGAAGTATCCAAGAAATGAGCACGGTTGCTAACAAACGAAAAGGGTTAATATTCTGAGCCATGTAATCAAGATACAAGGACATACAACGGGTTTGCGAATTACGTTCGATAAGCCTTTCGAAGTTTTCAATCACCATCGGATTCAAAATATCGCATCGGATTAGCAATCGATATGAGAGATCCCAGAATAGATTTTTCAACGGTAAGACTCCCGCTAAAACTTCGAGACTCATCGTATGAGTTGACTGCATGCAACCTAAGGAAATACGCAAGCAACGATACTGGATTCTTTCCAGCTTGATGAAATGAGTGTTCGCCGCGGATCGGGAGCAAAAGCATCCGTATTTCATCACAGACAATATCGTTGTTTGGTATAACCTGATCAGGACTCCTGGATGGGCAAACCACCACGATCCGGTTGTTGTACGAAGAAAGTTCTTTGTTCTATTGTTTACGTAAAAATTGTATAAAAGGGGGCTTAAGCATGAGCCCTGAGGAAGACCCATGTAGATGAATCGTATTGTCGACAAATCACCATGTACGAAATACATGTGTTTCTCGGACAATAGATTATACAAAAAGTTATTCAAAATTGGTGAAAGACCATACTGATGCAACTTCTCAGATAGGATGTTTATGGAAACTGAGTCAAAAGCCCCTTTGATATCTAGGAAAACTGACGCCATTTGTTCTTTAAAAGCAAATGCCATTTGAATTTCAATTGATAGCAATGCAAGACAATCGTTTGTTCCTTTGCCCCGGAGGCTGGTTGTCCTGGTTTTCGAATGGCGATCACTTTCACTTGTCTTTAGTCATGTGGAACAATATTGTCCTCAAGGAACTTATTGAATAAACTCAACAAGCACCTTTTGGCGGGATCAGGCAGATTTTTCAACAAGTTGAATTTAATTCTGTCTAGTCCCGGGGCTTTATTGTTACACGACAAGAGTGCAAGTGAGAACTCTACCATCGAAAACGGCGCGGCGCGGGGGTTCTTCTGTTCCGGAGCAGAGTCTCGACAAACTTTTTTAGCGAAATCGAATATCCAACGGTTGGAATATTCGTCGCTTTCGTTCGTGGTGTTTTTGTTTCGCATTCGTCGGGCTGTGTAAGTGCCGTATTTGTTCAAATTTCATTGGTTAGTCGTTGACTTTCTTGATGGGGTACCTTGATTTCCGTGGTACAGGGGCGCATTGCAGTTGAGTGAAGTTAAATTTTGATAACGGGGTTTGTTGTTTCTTTATCTTCGTATTTTTGTATACAGTTATATAGTTCTAATATGAGTCTTATTTGTTGCGAGCGGGGCGCCGTATTTTCCTCTACAACTCATTTTTAACTCTTTTGTAAGTTTCCTGGAGCTCTATAATTGCTACACAAATCAACCATGAAGACTCATCTGCAATAGACATAAGTGTTATCATAATCTGAATGTTAATGTTTCTAAGTACCCAGGTGTTGAGATTTCCACTTTCTGTAATTATTATTCTTTCAAATAATAGTTCCGATTGTGTGATTTTGAGATAGAGTTCAAGTTCTTCAAAACTGCACAGAAAGAAATTAGGATTTTTTCAGGTGATATAATTCTACAAACGATACAATTCACAACTACTTAACTTCTCAAATGACGCAATATTCCATTCCTACAGAAATTTACTGGTTCCGAGAGTAATTTGCACTCGCCTAGCAAGCGAGACTGTATGAATTTATATGCACGATTTACCAGCCAAGCAGATATGTGCTTATGCGGCTCATTCGACTATCTGGTGTGCTTTGTGATCTAATGTTTTTCGATTCAAATTGCGTTGTTGCTGTCGATCTTTGGATTTTTTTTTATTCCATTCGTTATAAAGTCATGTAATTTCCAAATCACAAAATTTTTCATGTTCTTGAAAATAAATTTGTGTAAAATATGACGCTCCATTCATGTGCATCTGATAAGATGTAAATTCACAAGCACTTTTCGAACTGTGTGAGTCTTTTTATATATCCAGGCTTTTGGTTACACTGAAAACATCATGCTGCGCAAGTTGCGAAATTTCTATTGATGATTTCCATATAGAAGAGAAAAAGTTTCAGTTTGTGTCATGTGTGCCACACACCGTGCGTTTGAGATATTCATGTTATTTCAATGTAGCTTAACGAGTGTTTTCCGTCAAGCATCAAAAACCAGTTGAAATTGCATATTGTACAAAATGCATGATACTTAATATTAGATCATGCTTAACGTGCAACCTAAACTGATGTAGAACATGAAATAATCGATAACGTAAAAGGCCCCGTGTGTAGTGGAGCATGTACTGAAACCAATTGCCAATTGCACTAAACCTATGCTACACTTTTTGCACCGATACCACTTCGCAGTTTGAAAGAAACCTGTAAAATTGAATAGAATCTGATATAACAGAAATTTACGTGTGATTTGAAAAAAATGATGCAAGAAATTATCGAAACAAAAAAGATAAGTTCGACTGATAACAACTAGGATTTGAACCAAGAACCAATTTGATTACAGAGCGTCCGTCTATTCATTGAGCCACAGAAGCACGTATCTGCTAGTCAGGTAAATTGTATATATAAATTCATACAGTTTCAAAAAAAATTGAACTTCACAGGTTACTTAATCCCTCATACGATGTAATTTATAAATACCTAATTTGTCCAGTGACGGAAAATTATATTGGTAATGACTTAATGTTATACGAGCTTGAATTTTACTGGTTTCGACAGTAACTTGCGTTCTGCTATCAGGCACGACTGTATGAATTTAAATGCACCTTTTTCCAGGCAAGCAGATGCATGCTTCTGGCGTAATCCGTCAGAGCTTCCACCATACATTGAGCGCTGTCGTTTGCTCGACATGGACACACTAGGCAAACGACGAAATATACTCAGAGTAGTATTTATAGCGAAATTGCTGAATGGACAAATTGATGCTCCTGAGATTCTCTCGCAAATATGAATTAATGTCCCTCCAAGAACGCTAAGAGCGCGGAATTTCTTGCGACTCGACTTACGAAGAACGGAATATGGTCAGAACGAACCGATTAGGGCAATGTGCAATGTTTTCAATAGTGTGTACGACCTTTTTGACTTTTGTGTATCTAGTGTTGTTTTCAAGAATAGGCCTAAGAGACTCCGATAGATTATAAGTAGAACTTAATTATTTTTTAGCACTGGACAATGTTTGTACCTTTATTCGTTAGGCTAATGATTTTGAATTGTAATTATGTGAACAAATATGTAAAATGTTAAAAAGATTATGGGTTTTTACGCGCATTTGATGAATCTTAAATAGGTTTTTCCCACTCCACCAAAAACTCCATGGAGATCAATCCAGGTCATATGGAAAGAAATAGATAAAATAAATAAATAAATAAATAAATAAATAAATAAATAAATAAATAAATAAATAAATAAATAAATAAATAAATAAATAAATAAATAAATAAATAAATAAATAAATAAATAAATAAATAAATAAATAAATAAATAAATAAATAAATAAATAAATAAATATATAAATAAATAAATAAATAAATAAATAAATAAATAAATAAATAAATAAATAAATAAATAAATAAATAAATAAATAAATAAATAAATAAATAAATAAATAAATAAATAAATAAATAAATAAATAAATAAATAAATAAATAAATAAATAAATAAATAAATAAATAAATAAATAAATAAATAAATAAATAAATAAATAAATAAATAAATAAATAAATAAATAAATAAATAAATAAATAAATAAATAAATAAATAAATAAATAAATAAATAAATAAATAAATAAATAAATAAATAAATAAATAAATAAATAAATAAATAAATAAATAAATAAATAAATAAATAAATACATAAATAAATAAATAAATAAATAAATAAATAAATAAATAAATAAATAAATAAATAAATAAATAAATAAATAAATAAATAAATAAATATTTCGGCCTGTGGCGTGTAGCCTCTACGTGAGCAGTTCACCTTCTCATAGAACTTCCGTGTATCATTTGCGCGGTACAGCAGTTCCATCGCTTCGCGATCTTGGTCTTCCTGGTGGCGTTTTTCTTCCGGAAAACCGTGTTCTGTCTGTTCCGCGCCTGTCTGTATCGTTCCTCGTTCGCTCTAGTACGGTTTTGCAGCATCCTCGCCCTTGCTGCATTCTTCCCTTTGACCAACTGCTGACATTCGCCGTCAAACCAGTCATTTCCTCGATTCGATAACCCCGTACCTAGAACGGTTGAAGCAGTGCTACTCACGCGAACCTTATATTCCTCCAGCCATCTTCAAGAGTCGCCGAGCCAAGCTGCTCTTCCGTTGGTAGCACTAACTCCAGTTGTTGCGCGTTTTCCTCTGCAGTACGAATGCTACGTAGCTGCTCGAGATTGAGTCCCGGCGTTCCTGTGCGACGAGTATTGTGCACCGTCGATAGTTTTGAGCGCATATAAACCGCGACAAGGTAGTGGTCAGAATCAATATTGGCACTGAGGTAAGTGCGGGCATTGATGACGTCGAATAAGAATCGCCCGTCGATGAGAACGTGGTCGATTTGATTTTCCGTATGTTGATCAGGTGATCTCCAGGTGGCTTTGTGGATATCTTTGCGGGGAAAGAAGGTGCTTAGAACTACCATTCCTCGGGAGGCTGCTAAGTTTACGCATCGTTGACCGTTGTCGTTTGTTACCGCATGCAGGCTCTTCAGCCCGATCACGGACCTGTACATTGCCTCCCGGCCTACCTGAGCATTCATGTTGCCGATGACGAGTTTTATGTCCCGTCGTGGACAGCTGTCGTAGGTTCGTTCCAGCTGCGCATAGAATGCTTCCTTCTCGTCATCGAGTCTCGTGTCATGTGGGCAGTGCACGTTGATGATGCTGTAATTGAAGAAACGGCCCTTGATCTTCAATACGCACATTCTATCACTGATTGGCTGCCACCCAATCACGCCCTGGCGCATCTTGCCCAACACTACAAATCCCGTTCCTAGAACGTTGGTTGTGCCACAGCTCTGGTAGACGGTAGCCGCTCGAAGCCCACTTTTCCACACCTTCTGTCCCGTCCAACAAAGTTATTGCAGTGCTACGACATTGAAGCCACGGATTTGAAGCTCATCATGCAGCATTCAGTCGTATTCTGGGAAGCCAACAATTTGCAGTTCCAAGCTTCCAATCGTAGTCCTTTGTTCGTTGCGTAGGTCTTTGCCGATTATTCCGAGTCGTATTTCCTTCATGATCGTAAGTAACATATGTTTTCCGGGCGGCTTGTTAGGCCTGCACAAACCTCCTGTCTCGCCGGAGGGCCATCGTGGTAGCACTCTTTAGAGTCCCACACTGACACAAGGACGGTAGTCAGCCGCTCTTAACATGGAGAACAGAAGCTGTTTCGAGCCGCCCAACAAGGGGAACAGACGCTCGGGTAGGCTCGCTCTCTGTAAAGAGAAGGCAACTAACGGACATTATTTGCATTTAGTGATTCTTGGTTGAAGTTACCATTTTTTCTCTATGAGTTTTTATTTTTTGTTCATATTGTTGAATTTCATTCCATATAATTTTCAACACTCACAACATTACATGTTTTTCACGTAAGTTGAAAACTTATTTCAATCCTATGCAGTTTTGCATTGAAAAACACTGGTGGCGTTAATTGCTCTGGTTTATCACTTTCGAGCAGAAATGAAACATTCTGATGGTGTTTCATTGCGATTTCTGCTCGAAAGTACAAAACCAGAACAATTAACGCACCAGTGTTTTTAAATGAAAAACGCCACTAGTTTGTTTAAAATTGTAGATTGAAGACGGCATTCATTCCTAGCAGCTGTCCCGGATTTTTCTTCACTGTATCAAGCCTATGTTTCAATTCCACGGTTCATGACATAAATCTTTTTACTAGGAATTACAATTACATCACTTTTCCACACCTTCTGTCCCGTCCAACAAAGTTATTGCAGTGCTACGACATTGAAGCCACGGATTTGAAGCTTTTCATGCAGCATTCAGTCGTATCCTGGGAAGCCAACAATTTGCAGTTCCAAGCTTCCAATCGTAGTCCTTTGTTCGTTGCGTAGGTTTTTGCCGATTATTCCGAGTCGTATTTCCTTCATGATCGTAAGTAACATATGTTTTCCGGGCGGCTTGTTAGGCCTGCACCAACCTCCTGTCTCGCCGGAGGGCCATCGTGGTAGCACTCTTTAGAGTCCCACACTGACACAAGGACGGTAGCCAGCCGCTCCTAACATGGAGAACAGAAGCTGTTTCGAGCCGCCCAACAAGGGGAACAGACGCTCGGGTAGGCTCGCTCTCTGTAAAGAGAAGGCAACTAACGGACATTATTTGCATTTAGTGATTCTTGGTTGAAGTTACCATTTTTTCTCTATGAGTTTTTATTTTTTGTTCATATTGTTGAATTTCATTCCATATAATTTTCAACACTCACAACATTACATGTTTTTCACGTAAGTTGAAAACTTATTTCAATCCTATGCCGTTTTGCATTGAAAAACACTGGTGGCGTTAATTGCTCTGGTTTATCACTTTCGAGCAGAAATGAAACATTCTGACGGTGTTTCATTGCGATTTCTGCTCGAAAGTGCAAAACCAGAACAATTAACGCACCAGTGTTTTTCAATGAAAAACGCCACTAGTTTGTTTAAAATTGTAGATTGAAGACGGCATTCATTCCTAGCAGCTGTCCCGGATTTTTCTTCACTGTATCAAGCCTATGTTTCAATTCCACGGTTCATGACATAAATCGTTTTACTAGGAATTACATCTGGCTTGTAAAATGTTCACTGAAAATATCTAATTTGTGAAGTCATATCAGTATACAAGTGCTTAAAATTTTGCGATTTTTCACGAATTTGCATTTGAAGGAATTGTAGATACCATTTTCCCGCGCTTGACGAGTTTTTATTAATAATTTATATTTTAAAAATTACAAAATCAAGATGACGGCTTTTGGTTTGTGGATGTTCTTTCAACTCGCTATACAATTTGTGTTTTCGAAACAGGTTCGACAGGTAAGTTAATGTTAATGATTTTTTTTCAATTTGGTCGTCGTCAAGTTCGGACGTGTTTATCATTCCCTCCCAGTGCCGCGCGCGAAAAATTATTTATTGTTTATTTAAACTGTTTTTAGTTGTGTAATCAACATGAGTTGTGAAATTTGTGCACTGGATACCTTCGTCGACACAATCATGTGGACATGCGTTGGCTGCCCTCGAAAATTTCACGCGGCTTGCATCGGTGTTACCATTCAGCGCGGTTCTTTCAGGAAGAGAGACAAAAAAGCAGATATTAATTCTTATGTTGCGAGGTATGCCAAGAATTACTACAAGTAAAGATGCATTATAGCAGCCTTGTTGAATATCAAAAACTGCTGGAGAAGCAACTTCAGGCCAAAAGGGAAGTGCTGCATAAGTTTGCTTTTCAACAGGAGAAGCCAACTGTAATACATGAGGCGATTGACTTACTAGAAGTCTTACTCACTACCATAAAAAATGAGCTGATCGCACTAAACAAAAATAGCAGTTTGGAGGGAAGTGTGACAAGTATTAAAAATCACATGACTGCACTGCTACATACAGCTTTAAAGTCGACAAAGGAAAGTGTGTTCTCGACACTGCAATCCGTGACGTCAGAATTTTCTACAAATTTGCGAGACCTGAGTAACGAAATAAGTCAACTCAGCCAGCTATCACTTGACACAGCAACCTAACCTAACAATCCGAATTCTATGGTCGAGTTGGACATTCTAGAGGAGTTGAAGTCTTCATCAACAAATATTGCTGGAATCCAAATTGCTGTATCATCATCATCGACACCTGACTCATGCCCAAGTTTGGATGACGAATTGAACTGTAAAAATCAGACTATTCTGGGTGGCGTTTATTAGGCACCAAAATAATATGGAAAGCTGATTGGAGTGAGTACGACGCACGCCAATCCAGGTTCCGACGTCAGCAAAATGAGGCTGACAAGTCAAGAAGACGCGTGTACAACATTGAAAAAGCTTTCTCACAAAAGCAATCTTGCTTGGGAGTTTTCCTAGATATTGAGGGTGCCTTTGATAACGTGTCTTTCAATTCAATTCTGGAAGCAGCCCGTGGTCATGGTATACCTTCGAGTATCACAAATTGGATACACGCAATGCTTAGCAATCGACTTCTTTGTTCATCGCTTCGGCAAGCAGAGATTAGAAAGCTGAGTGTCTGTGGGTGTCCTCAAGGTGGTGTACTATCCCCACTTTTATGGAACCTAGTCGATGATGGTTTGTTAAGGAAACTTAATAACCTTGGATTTCCGACTTATGGTTTTGCCGACGATTATCATATATTGATGACCGGTATAAGCATTAACACTCTCTTTGATTTAATGCAGCAAGCCCTGCGATCTGTTGAACAATGGTGTTGTCAGGTTGGATTATCTGTAAATCCGGGCAAAACATCAATGGTGCTTTTCACTCATCGTAGGATAATCACAGGAGCTCGTCCGTTGCAGTTCTTTGGTTCAGAGGTCACTGTGGTCCATCAAGTTAAATACGTCGGGGTTATTCTTGACTCAAAACTGAATTGGTCTGCTCACATTGACTTCAGGATTAAAAGAGCTTGCATGGCTTTCGGCCAATGCAGACGAGCTTTTGGAAAATCATGGGGTCTCAAACCCAGATATATTCATTGGATCTACACAACTATCGTCAGACCAATTTTAGCATATGGATGCTTTGTATGGTGGCAGAAAGGAGAAGTCGCGACAGTTCAGTCAAAGCTAAATCATCTCCAAAGGATGGTCCTAATGGCGATGGCAGGAGCATTCACGACAACTCCTACTGCTGCTCTAGAGGCGCTACTGTGCATTAAACCACTACATGTATTCCTAAAACAAGAAGCATTATCTTGTGCATACCGTCTTAAAGTTACAGGGCTTTGGAACAGTAACCCATTAGATTATGCTACCAGCCACACTCGCTTGTGGTCTCAAATGGTTACGTGGGATGAGTATTTACTCGCTCCTAGTGACCTAACTGTCACATGCAGTTTTCCTTTCAAAACATTCAATGTGAGCTATCCTCTTCGTTGGGAATGGTTGTCTGGTTGTCTGGAACGACAACTTGATGAACACATAGTTTGTTATACGGACGGTTCTCTGTTGAATGGTCGTGCTGGTGCTGGTGTCTACTGTCGTGAAATGAGGCTAGAGCAGTCTCATTCACTTGGTAGATACTGTACTGTGTTCCAAGCAGAAATCTACGCAATTCTGTGTGGAGTACAATCGGCACTTCAACAGAGGATCTGTGGTAATCGTATTTATTTTTGTTCCGACAGTCAGGCAGCCTTAAAAGCACTCAGTTTGAATGACTCACGGTCGAATCTAGTGATCGCATGTCGAACTCAAATAGAAGACCTCAGCATTTCAAATGCTGTTTACTTTTTCTGGGTATCCGGCCATTCTGGTATTACTGGAAATGAATGGGCTGATGAGTTGGTTAGAGCTGGTGCAACGAATGATTCCGTTGGTCCTGAACCAGCTTTACCACTTTCAACTAGTTGGATAAAGCACAAGATTCGTTCTTGGGCTGCATCCAAACATGCCAGCTACTGGCGCAGCTTGCAAACTTGCGCTCAGACAAAAGCATTTCTACCAGATTTAAATCTGGAAATGTCAAAGTGCCTACTGCATTTCTCCAAGCATCATTGCAGTATTCTGGTCAGAGCTCTGACTGGATATTGCAAACTCAATTATCACATGGCTGCTATACAACGTGCTGAGTATTATTCGTGTGATTTGTGTGAATGCGATTATGGTACTTCATATCATCTGATATGTAACTGTCCCGCATTGACGCAGCTACGTATCCGGGTTTTTGGTTCTCCATACATGGTTGAGTCTGTGTATGCGGAGCTAAAATTGAAGAATATTCTCTCGTTTCTCACCCAATGTGGTAAGGAGCTATAGTCAGAAGGGTGCATCGTTCTTCCTGTAGTGAATGAATCCCTTCTGTATTCACCTTAAATCGGGTTTAGCAGATTGTTTGGCATCCTTTGGGGGGTACCGAATTTACTTCTGCTTGTACATACTGCGAGTCGTTCTGCATTCTTCCGGGAGTGCAGAATGGTGTCGCTTTTGTAAGATCTCTAAATCCTCTCGGGGGTTGAAGGTTTTATTAACAGCAGACTGTTCGGGACCTCGTAGAGGTTCAGAATTTACTTCTGCTTCCACTAAATGTGATCCTCAGCAGATTGTTCGGCATCCCTTAGGGGTGCAGAATTTACTTCTGCTTTTATGTGTTTTTGTGTCGTCAATTTTCCCCATCCTCCTAGTCCAACCCTTACCATTTCCTTTCAATCCTTCCCTCTTATATATCGGGAAAATGATGCTAAAAACAAATTTATGGCAAGGCACAAATCTCCAAATATCAAGGGGAACGTGCCATTTGAGCCAATTTGTTCTGATTCCTGGAAATAACAACAACTACAACAATAGCCGAAATAATCTTCCACCTGATAGAATACTTCTTACTGCAGTTAAGGCCATCGTCCAAGTACCATGCGCGCGGGTGGTTTTAGGAAATTTTCGATGGAAATTTCGAAAAATTTGACAAAACCAAAAACATACAGACCTTTGAAATACTTTTATCTATCTACAGGGTGAAAATGACAGGAAAATTCGGAGGATTTTACGAGTCTTATCAAAAATAGCGCTGAAAAAATGAGCTTTTTTTGTAATTTTTCACAATTACTCGAAAAAATAATTCGATGGAATGAAATTTTTTTTTCAAAAAAAACCTCATGCTGGCAACAAGGATCACATTCGAAAACATTTTTGGATAACCTTTTCACGCTTTTCATGGAAAATCAACGAATTTCATATAACCGATTTCGTGGAAATTTTTGAAATTCGTGGATTTTCTATGAAAAGCGTGAAAAGGTTTTCCAAAAATGTGTCAGAATGTAATCTGTGTATCCATAATAAAGTTTTTTTGAAAAAAAAGTTTATGTCATCGCTTTATTTTTTCAGATAATTGTGAAAGATCATAAAAACACTCATTTTTCAGAGCTATTTTTGATAAGACTCGGAAAATCCTCCGAATTTTCCAGCCATTTTCACCCTGTAGATAGATAAATGTATTTCAAAGGTCTGTATGTTTTTGGTTTTGGCAAATTTTTCAAAATTTCTATCGAAAATTTACTAAAACCACCCGCGCGCATGGTACTTGGACGATGGCCTTAAGGATGAATTTTCGAGACCACCAAAAAATTACAGACCTACAATTAATTTTCAAAGAGGACCAACGATTAATCCTTATCGAGAGCACAACCTGCAACTAACGATGCCGAATCAAATGTCTGCTGAATGTTCGTCAACTGATACGTGCGTGGCGTGTCGTGCTCAACATTCGTGTTTTCGGCAATTTTGGCGCATTACCCAGAAGAAGAGAATAACGACAATATTATCATAAGTCAACAATCATGTTCAATAAGATCTCCTCATCTAGCGTCGTCGACAGATATCGTAGCATATTGTCAAAATTTTAACCGTATGAAGAGCGCACTTAAGACTAATGAAATCCATAAATTTATTTTAGGGTGTTCGTATGGAATTATTCTAGCAACCGAAACTAGTTGGGATGATAGCGTTAACATCACGGAAGTCTTCGGAAACATTTACAACGTTTTTAGAAACGATCGTGAGCTCCATACATCTGATAAAAAACGGGGGGTGGTGTTCTTATTGCTGTTTTAGCAGAATTTGATGCCGAAATGATAACCACTACGAAATTTAAAGCATTTGAACACGTATGTGTAAGAATCCATTTAGCAGGTGAAACACATATTTTTGTTTCAGTATATTTTCTTCCTAACAATGCCCAAAAAGCCACATATGAAAAGTTTCTGCATGTTGCTGATGAAATAATGACTAAGCTTCCATCGGAAGTTAAAGTTCATATATATGGAGACTTTAATCACCGCAATATCGACTTTATTCCAAACGTTGAAAATGATAGCATTTTACTACCTCTCGTTGGGGAGAATGAAACACTTCATTACTTATTCGACAAAATATCCGGTTTAGGTCTTCATCAAGTTAATCATGTAATAAATCAGCAAAACTGTTATTTAGATTTTTTATTTACTAATATTCACGATGATTTTTGCGTAAAAGTATCACAAACTCCATTGTTGAAAAATGAAGCTTTTCATACAGCAATCGAATTCTCAATATTTATACATCAGATCAATAGACCCGACGACTACGAGTATGAGGAGATTTTCGATTACCACTCAGCAAATTATGATAGATTAGTCGTAAGCTACGAGAAATAGATTGGCAAGAACTCCTTAGAAACGATGGAAATGTCGAAATTTCTGTCGATATTTTCTACGCACGGCTGTACGACATAATAAATGAACATGTCCCATTGAAGAAAATTAGGCGACAAAATAACTCAAAGTATCCTGTTTGGTATAACGAGCATATTAGAAACCTAAGAAATCGAAAACAATAAGCTCATAATAAGTACAAAAGAGAAAATAATAGTGACAATTTATCGAATTACACACACATCTGTGACCAACTAAGTTTAGCAATTGATACTGCATTCAAAGAGTATAACTCAAGAACTGAACAGGAAATAAAGTCTTGCAGAAAATAATTCTTTAGTTATGTTAGAAACAAATTGCAATCAGAAAACTTTCCGTCAAGAATGTATCTACAGGAAAACATTGGTAATAACTCACAAGAAAGTTGTAATCTTTTCGCTAATTTTTTTTCAACAAATCTACACGAAGTTTTCTGAAGATGACCGCGATCGTGAATATTTTAATTTCTTTCCAGAGTTTCCAGGGTCCCCCAGGGATCTCATGTAGGTCCCCTTTTATTTGTCTTGTTTGTTAACGACATTTCCTTTGTTTTAAAAAAATAAAAATTCTGATATACATAGACGATATAAAACTATTTTTAGAAATAGAGAAAAGTGAGGATGCCAAGGTGTATCAAGAAGAAATTCTTTCTTTTTATACATGGTGTAACAAAAGTCTTCTTCAACTAAATGTAAAAAAATGCAGTAGAATAACATTCAGTAATAAACGAAATACACCTGACTTGATACTTACTCTTGGAAGTCAAACAGTTAAAAAATGCGAAAGAATTAGGGGCCTATGGATAATACTAGATTCTAAAATGACTTTTGTTGACCATTATAATACAATCATAAACAGAGCCAATAACATGCTAGGATTCATAAAACGATTTTGTTACTGTTTTCACGATCCGTATACAATTAAAACATTATACATTGCCTATGTTCGGTCAGTACTAGAATACTGTAGCTTAGTTTGGTCACCTTACTTAATCACATGGGAAGAACATAGTAAATGACATTGTCTCGAATCGCATAGATTCCAGTCAACTCCTGTCCAAACTAAATTTTTACATACCATCTCGGCGTTTAAGAAATCGAAATATTTTTATTACAAACCACCAGCGAACAATCAATTGATGGCTGTTTACAACAAGCATTCAGAAGCAGTCGATTTCACTATGTCAAAAAACTAACTAAAGCAATATTTCAGTTCTATTCGGTAAGCCAGTAATTATTATTTAACTCATAATAAATTATACATTATTTAGTGATCTATTTAGAATAGTTTACTAATTTAAGACGATTATTGTAATTATGGTCTACTTTTGATTGACGACAAATAAAAAAAATTAAAAAAAATAAATAAAATTAATGTCATATTAATTTCATGTGGTTTGCTGTCAAATTTCACCGTTACAATTATGCAAGTGACACAATCAATCAACTAGTACGTGTGATTGTCGATATTCGGATATGTAGAAAAAGCATGTCAGTTTTATTCGTATTTACGTCATCCAGTTATGTCTGACATTACCCACCATTTTTTCAGCTAAAAATCAAAGACACTATTCTGGGTTACTGGCTTTCCCCTAACGGAGACGATGATTTTGAAAGAACGGGAGATATATAAGCTGGAAAGAATCGTTCTGATTAGTCAATCAATGCAGAAGCGAAACTGTGGAGGCTGTGATCAATTATTATTAACTCGCACGCACGTTTCTTAAGGCTCATGCGAGTTTGGATGAAACTATTGGCTATGTCGTTTTCGCCTAAGATATCTGCTCTACACCAGATAAATCTTGCGTGCTTAAGAATAATTTCTAATTTAAATAAGTTGATCTTGGTTAACCTGACATAACTGTTTACAAATTGAAAAGGTGATGGTAGTTTATACCGAAGAAAGTTTTTGATTTTATTCTAGTTTGAAAAAAAAAAGAAACTTGACAGAATCTTCTAATCATAATTTCGAAAATATAAGTAATATGAAAAAGGCATCATTACACCACTAGGTTTTTCTTTAATTTTCACATATTACCCTGTAACTCCGATTTTTGCATAAATATCAGTTTATTTTTCTTATTTTTTGTTGTGTATTACATCAAAATTTTGCAGTACAAGTGTTTTGACGTACCCGGTGAACGACCAAAATGGTCAAAGCCGGGGTAAAATAAACGATATAAAAAATGTACAAGTGTTTTGACCCTTTGGCCTTTCATCTTTGTTGTTCATACGATTCGTTATTAATAATAGGTGTTTTAGCCACTCTTGTTTTACATACTAATGTTTAATCATAATATTTATTTCAATTATTAATAAAATATCTACCTACTTCTAACTATCCCTAATCTAATACGTACAAATTTTGAATTATTTGTATTTCAGAGATTGAGCACCTCTCTTCAAATTCCTTGCAGTATTGTTCGAATTTTTGTTCTAGTATATCCAGGGAGGCCATCTCATGTACTTCACTAGTCCTTGTCCAAGGGGGTAGATTTAGAATCATCTTTAAGATCTTACTTTGAATGCGCTGAAGCCTAAGTTTGCGTGTTCGTGCACAGCCCCGCCAAACAGGGACTGCGTATTCAATTGCGGGGTAGATGATTTGTTTATATACAACCATCTGGTTCTTCAGGCACAGTTTAGATGTTCTACAAATCAGCGGATACAGAGACCTAATGAGTACGCTGCATTTTGGAACGATTTTGTCAACATGTGACCTGAATATCAGATGTCTGTCAAAGGTGAGTCCTAGTTAGATAACTTCGTCGGACCATTGGATGACCTCATCACCGAATCGTATTCTGCATTCGTCTGATGGAACAAGTTTTGGAGATCTTGAATGTGGAAACAAGATGACCTGAGCTTTTGCTGCATTGATCACAATTTTCCAGCTAGTAAAATATTAAGTTAAAGCGTCCAGACCTGTCTGTAGTTTATTCTTCAGAGCAATAATGACACTACCTTTGTAAAGAATGGCAGTATCATCAGCAAATTGTGACAGAACACCACCACCCGGAAGAGGTGGGATGTCTGATGTAAAAATGTTGTATAGGATGGGACCTAGGATACTTCCTTGGGGTGCACCAGCAGGAATAGTAAATCTTTCTGAAAGTGCATTATTCAGACAAACCTGGAATGCTCTATCTGCAAGATAATTTTTGATAATTTTAATAAGATACATGGGAAAATTATACCGATGCAGTTTAAACACCAGGCCATCGTGCCACACATTATCGAATTCCTTTTCAATATCCAATATTGCCATGGCAGTTATTTTGGACACTGATTTGTTTTGCTGGATGACGTTGTTAACCCTTGTGAGTTGGTGGATGGTGGATCTTCCTTTCCGGAACCCAAACTGTTCTTCCAGAAATATATCCTGTTCATCTGCGAAAGCAAGAATTCGCCCTTGTATTGACTTTTCTAACAGCTTGGATAGGGCAGAGAGTAAGCTGATGGGCCGATAGCTCTTGGAAAAGGAAGGATGATTCCCCGGTTTCAAAACTGGGATAACTTTAGCTAACTTCCACTTTGAAGGGAAGTAACCAAGCTCCCAGCACCTGTTGAAAATTTTAACTAAGAAGACAAATGAGCGAATACTCAAATGTTCCAGCTCAATGTTGAATGTGTTGTCGAAACCGGGGGCCTTCATATTTTTGGATTTTTTCACAATAGCCATCATCTCATTCGCAGTGACTCTACTTTCCTCCGGAACCAAGCTGTTTGATTGGTCAACCTCAGCTGCGCTATCAACAATGGCTCTTTCATGTGGACTAACAATGTTGAGTCCAAAATTGTGAGAACACACAAACTGCTGGCCTAGCGTGATTAAAGGTGTGATTAAAGGTATTCCTTCAGTTGCTTCCTGGGGTGACATCAGAGGAGGAATAAGCTTCGGTTTTTTCTTAAGCACCTTCGTTAAGGACCAGAAGGGCTTTGAATGTGGGAGAATTTCTCGAAGCTTTTGCTGGAAGTTCCTGTTGCGAAGCTCAGATATCCTTTCCTGGATTAGCCTAGTTAAGTTGTTATAAGAAGTCTTCCTATCTAGGATACCAGTTCGTTGATACTGCCTCCGGTAGATATTTCGAAGTCGGATGAGTTTCTTGGTGACACTGTCGATTTGAAGAGAGGAACTCGGTATATGATGTACTGGAACCGTCCTATCACGAGCGACTGTGAATGAATGCTGGAAGGAAGATAGGGCCGCATCGATTTCCATCGGGGAATCTAGTGGCAAATCAATGTTAATAAGTTGGTCGGCGATTTGTTGAAATTGGACCCAGTCGGTGCGATAATAGTTCTAGCCAGATCTCGCTAATAGTGCAGCCAGATCTCGCTTCAATGATGCACACGTACCATCTCGAAGATTGATTTGTTTGGGGCAGTACGTTGCAATGATGATGATGGGTCCCATCGTCGTTGTAATCTCAATTCCGATGGCTTCTATTAGTTGCAATTTAAAGACTGACATAAGCCTATGCTGAATGGATCGTTTAATGGCAATGGCAATTCCCCCTCCTCTGGTAGTTGTCCAGTCGAGCCTGTGAATTCTGTAATTGGAAATAAAAATAGAAATTTCAGGTTTAAGATGAGTTTCAGTTAAAATAATAATATCGGCATTTTTCTCTTGAAGAAAGTCGGACAATTCAGCAGTTTTGCTCCTGAGTGAGCAAGCATTCCAATTTACTATAACCAACTCATTATATTGCATATTCGATCATGAATTTGCCTAAGGCGTTGATTTGATTTAACCGCGTTCTGCAGTTTCGTAGTTTTGTTGCCATTGTTTCAAAAATGACGATCAGTTATTCAGCAGAGAATCCTTTGCTTGTGGTTGATTATTGCCCCATCCAGGAGGGATTTTTGACGAAGATTATTTTTGTGATCCAGCGGCTGAATCTTTTGGATTGCTGCGAGGAAGTGGCGGCAAATTGGAATATCCCTCTTCGGTGGGAGCCGTGGGAAATTAATTTCATCCTTCTGGGGAACATTCCTGCGCGTTGATTGTTTACGTTGACTGTTGTCGAATTTTTGTAAACTCAGCACGTTTGGAACACGATTTGCTGGTAGATGGATGGTCGCCATCACAATTCACACATTTTACAGCGTTGTCATCTAGTAGGCAATCGTTGGTATTGTGTGGTTCGGCACATTTCCCGCACCGGCTTTTCATGTGGCAATTACTCGCTCCATGGCCGTAGTTCAAACAGTTCGTGCACTGTGTGACATCCCGATGTACCGGTTTATACTTTTGCCATTCGACGATTATGTGAAATAACGATTTAATCGTTTTCAGTTGACTCATGGTGATGGAGTCCTTCTCCAGATGAACCAGGTACAGTTGATCTCTAAACTTTTTGTCCGTATTATGTCGTTTCATTTTAAACACCATCACAGGCTTTAGTCCAGCCTCCGATAGTGCCTGCTTTAGTTCGGCTTCCATTATGTCGGGTAGTCCTCGAAGTACAACCTTCATAGGTTTGTTGGCGGCAATATCGTGTGTGAAGTATTCCGCTTTTGTCTGTTTCAGGTACAATTCCACTCCTTTGTAATGGTTCAAAGCCGGAACAGTTATTTTGTAGCCTTCAGTGCATAAACGGATTGTTGCCTATAGTCCTTTGCTGATCAGCGTGTTGAAATCCGAGCGTAGAGTTGGTGGGAAGCCCTTCAGGTAGAAAGGCGGCATTTTTTCCTTCTTCTGCAGTTCCTCTTCGACATCAACTGGCAGATCAGCATATTGGTTTTTACTCAGCAAACGGTCGTTTACCTGTACATCACTTGGTTTCAGACGCTTAGCATCCTTTGGATCCTTCTCGGATCTATGGCGCGTTTTACCCATAGCTTGGGTAAGTAGACAACTGCGAATAAAAAATAAAACAAAATCGAAATTAGTCGTAGGAGGTTATTCGTCTATCCACATCGAGTGTTAGATGACGAATAGTAACTCCGAAATTCGATTCCTGATGAAATTCGATAACAAGCTATTAAGACCTTTCATTTGAATTTAAGTTGGTGAAAATCGGTTCGGAAATCTCTGAAAAAGTGATTGCGGTGATGGCGATACCAAAAACCTATTTTAATCCACCTACTGGTGTAATTATGCTTTTCTCATACCAATTATACTATCATATATATTACTGTAGTATTAGTTTGAAACTAATTTTCTTCGATTATTGAAAGAAAAACTAAAAACGGTTTGTTTGACCGTGTACTGATAAAAACTATCAATTGGAGAAAATTTGAGGTCGATTTAGTAATTTTTTTTACTGGTTTTCGCCTTTTTTTTCAGTGATGATATTAAATTTTTAACCCACTTTATCCTATATTTCCGGATCCGGAAGTCTTCTTGGTAAGGCAATTTATCAGAAACCAAAGAATAAAGAACGCAACAGCTCTTTCAACGAATTGTATTTAGCCATGAACTAACAAGACCTGCAAATTGTTTTGGTTTATTTTTGCACTGTCACTTTCAAATAAAATATTCGTGGAAATTGAAATATTTAACACTTATCACCCTATTATCCCGGAATACGTCGTTAGATTCAGATAAAATTCAATTGAAATTTCAGTTAAACTGTTATAATACTTTTCGATTGAATTGAAATTAATGCAAATTAGCCAAGCAATTATTGTGACAAATTAGTCAAATATTTTGACACACACCTACACGAACATTTTGCCATCTAGACTAATTCAAATGATATAGGGCAGTTTAACCAATAGTCGTCTCATTAGTCAATCAAAATTAGTGTGAAAATGAACAATTCTTCTGTTATGAAAACGTGAAAATCGGAGCAGAATGCATATATTTTCTTCTTATTCTTTGAATCAATACACAGTAGGGAAAATGGATCAAGAACGCTACGACTTTTTGGAGGCAGCTGACCACAAAGCATTTTTTGGTGTAAAATGGTCAGTAAAAATCGATTTCATATACTTAGAAGGACCGCACTAAATGCTATCATGTTCATTTTACCTCAAGGTCCCTTTTGTCGTGAATACTTTACTATGAGGTACCTTTTACAAATTTCCCTTCTGAGAGAGTAATAAGTTTTTGATCGTGAATATCTCTTATTGTATCTAAAGTATCAACATAATTTTTGCCGCATTCCATCAGAAAGATCATCATGCACATTTAACATTTTCAGTTGTATAACATATTCACAAATAGTTCAAAATTAAAGCTTTCTGCAAATTTTTTTAATGGGGTTCAAAGAATAAAAGGCATGACGTCTTTCTCATATCTGGCTGGGTATAAAATATATGGGTTCAGTTCAGTTTAAAGTATCAAGAATTCAGTTCGATATTTCATCAATTGCGTTCAGTATTTAATCCCTTCAAAGAAGATCGATTGCGTCATCCTGCTGCTGGTCGTTTGTATTGGAACAAAATAAGTGAAAAACTATGGGGAACATTACGCAAAATCAGCCCTTCTAATGGATTTAATATTATCTGAAGAACTATTAGAAATACTTATCTGGTGAAATACCTATGCAAATCAGAAGTGAATATAACCAGTTTAGTGAAGGTTTACAGTTTGATTGATTCTAACTGAAAAATTTTCGCATTTTTTCTCGGCTTTTTTATTGGATTTTGGTAGTGTCAGATGTTTTAATGTTCATTATATTTGCATTAATATAAATTTAAAAATTTTTCGTATTGAATAAAAAAGTTGAACGTGTACGTCCTCCTTTTTGATCATGAAGAACTATATAAATTATTTCATAATATTGACCGGTATGTCAGAACGTTTGATATAACTAATCCATACTTGAGGGTAGTGCATCGTTTCAAACTCTAGTAAAGAAGGGGAAAGCTTGCACAATTAACATAATCGATTCACTAACTAATATTCGGAAGCGGAAGTGTACCAGTGTAATTCCTATTCAAGTCATCCAGTTATGTCTCTGACATTACTCACCCTTCTTTGTGTACTGGATTGTAATAAAGTTTAATTATATAACATATTACAGAAGAAGTTTCAGAAGACCGAATAGAACGTTTCTTATGTAAATAGTTCTGACAATTCATTGGCATATAGTTTTAATGACAGAAGGAAACTCGTTGTACCGTTTTATTCCATTTTTTCTTGTTGTAATATTCAGTTGAAAGTCAATCTACTATCCAGAAGCAGATCTAATACGATCTATCAATATTGGTTCACATTACGTGGGAAATTTCAGAAATCCAAGTACATACAATAGGATTGGTAGTACTAGCCCTTTTAATCCGATTTATACCAATTTATTTCATAAATCGTATAATTGGTTAAACTTTCTATCGCATTCTGAAAGGAGGCTTATTGTGGTTGATTAAAATTGACTGATATTACGTTGAAAGAACTTAAAATTAATAACAAATAAATTCAGTGGCCGCATGAATCATGTTATACCGTTTCACACCAATATTGATAGGATAAATTGGAGTAACACGGTATAGCATGATTCGTGCGGTCATTGAATCTATTTGTAATCTACTTTTAAGCCTTCTTTTGAAATGCGAAAGAAAGTTTAATTAATGGTACGATTTATGGAAATAATTGAAGTAAAACGGGTTAAACGAGCTAGTATTGTTATTCCCATTGTATGTACTTGGATCACTGAAGCTTTCTAAGTAATATGGACCACTATGGCTAGGTCGCATTGATTCAGGATCGTAAATCAGAATTGAACTTAAAATTAAGTTTCAAAAAAATTTGGGGTAGAACGATGTTGCACGATTCATGGGATCATGGAAACTACCTGTTAATTAGTTTGTAGGGCTATGTGCGTAACATCGAACTATCTTGGTTTAACATAATTGATTGAATAAAATGATTTGGAGTAAGACAGAAAACAGATTTTTGCGATCGTTCTGACAAACAGCAATCTATTTATAGAACTTATAAAAATGTCAGGAGTACCTTTTCATTAGTCGCACGCATTTTTCAGGGTTTTACAGTTAGTGAGGTAGGAAAAAAGAAAAATTTGGGGCAAAACGGCCATGATAGTGAATTTTTTTTCGTTGTTGTTAATAAAATCACTAAAATGTAAATTCCCGATGATGTTTTACACATTTCACTTTTAGTCTTTGTTCGCGGTGATTTCAGTAATGTCAGGGCAGATCAATAACTGATTATGCTTTTCAATTTTGTTTTCGTAATTTGGCAGTAAAATTAAACTGAGAATAAGTTACTAAGCAAATTGAGTAACCGATAAATACGAATAACACATCAAATTCAGAAGAAAATGTTTATTTTAGCGCTTAGTGGATAGCTTTTAAAAAACCCTGTTTTAATCCACCTAGTGGTGTGATGATGCCTTTCTCATGTACATATAATATTGTGGCATTCTATTCAAAAATTTTCTCTTCGATTTTTAAAGGAAGTGATTGTTTATGCATAACATACAGAATAAAACAGTGCTTTGATTGCGTAAGCCATCCTTAAGAAAACGAAATGGGTTCACTATTATATGCACTTCCGGCACCGGAATCCAAGAACCGGTATAATCGAAGTCGGTTCGTACGGCCACCAACTAACATGACACACAAACTCTTCTAATACGCACCCTATAACTCCGGATTCGGAAGTCGGATCCGGATGAAATTCAGGAATTTCGTATGGGACCGGGCGACCTTTCATTTGAATCTAAGTTTGTGGAAATTGGTCAAACCATCGCTGACAAAAGTGAGTGAGATCCATTTTGGTATATATCACTACTATTTCCGGTACTTTCGGAACCGGATACCGGGAACCAGGATAACCAAAATCGATTTGTTTAGTTGCCTACTGATAATGACTATCGATTTGTGTAGTTTTGAGACCAGTTTAGAAAAATTTTCACGACTTTTGTTTCGCCGGTTTAAGTGACGGTGTACAATATTGCACACACTTTACCCTATAATTCCGGAACCAGAAGTCGGATCCGGATGAAATTCAGGAATTCCGTATGGGACCGGAAGACCTTTCATTTGAATATTAGTTTGTGGAAAGTGGTCAAACCATCGCTGACAAAAGTGAGTGAGATCCATTTTGGTATATAAGACCACTATTTCCGGTACTTTCGGAACCGGATACCGGGAACCAGGATAACCAAAATCGATTTGTTTAGTTGCCTACTGATAATGACTATCGATTTGTGTAGTTTTGAGACCAGTTTAGAAAAATTTTCACGTTTTTTGTTTCGCCGGTTTAAGTGACGGTGTACAATATTGAACACACTTTACCCTATAATTCCGGAACCGGAAGTCGGATCCGGATGAAATTAAGGAATTCCGTATGGGACTACGAGACCTTTCATTTGAATCTAAGTTTGTGGAAATCGTTCAAACCATCGCTGAGAAAAGTGAGTGAGATCCATTTTGGTACATATGACCACTATTTCTGGTACTTCCGGAACCGGATACCGGGAACCAGGATAGCCGGAATCGGTTTGTTTAGTTGCCTACTAATAATGACTATCGATTTGTGTAGTTTTGAGACCAGTTTAGAAAAATTTTCACGTTTTTTGCTTCGCCGGTTTAAGTGACAATATTGAACACACTTTACCCTATAATTCCGGAACCGGAAGTCGAATCCGGATGAAATTCAGGAATTCCGTATGGGACCACGAGACCTTTCATTTGAATCCTAGTTTGTCAAAAACGGTTCAGCCATCTCCGAGAGAACCTAATGAGATTATTTGACACATACACACACACACATACACACTCACACACACAGAGACATTGCTCAGCTCGATGAACTGAGTCGAATGGTATATGACACTTGGTCCTCCGGGCCAATTTTCACTAGTCGGTTTTTCAAGTGATTGCATAACTTTTCTATATGAGAAAGGCAAAAATAAATTCATTTATTACCACAATATTAAAAATTTCCTAATTATCACCCACTAATGTCACGAAATAGTAACAGACACAGATACTAATAGTGGGAAGAAAGTGCGGTGCTATCTCTATGGTACTAGTACAGGTGATAACTCATTTTACTAAGTTACATTTAAATAAATGGTAACTTGGAATGTTTATATTTACACATATTCTTAAACTTTCTGCTACGTTTAGTTTCCATCGGTTAGATGTTTAACATAAAATTTTAATGTGATTCGTTGTAAGCTCATAATTTTCTAAGCATGTTCAGCTATTTTTGACTTGGAATGATAACCTTATCTAATTTCTCCGAAGTGCACTTTGTTTATATGATCCGGACTTTTTCAAAGTATCTCTATGGTCTTATGTAGATCCTAGTATTATTCTTACGGAATACCAAATCCAGACCAAAACTTTTTACTTTTGTTTTGGTTTGGGCAGATGTGTAATATCATGCCTGAAATTTATTAAAACTATTTTTAAATTTTCTGATGGTTGGGTTGAAGTAGTAAGTGATTGTTTTTTCAACAGTATTTCTTTTTATCAAAAATTGTTTTAATTAATTTCTCCGAATATTAATTGAGCTTTCCAATATCGCGAATGTATTTTTTCTCGTTTCCTACCGCATTCACATCTTTCTTCAGTGTATCGGTTTTATAAGTTATATAACCGATACAGTGAAGAAGGATGTAAATAAATAATTTTATAAGTTATAAAACCGATAGACTGAAGAAGTATGTAAATAACATTCCGAAATACGCGTATCTGTATTGTAACGTTTGTTATGCTTCATTAAAGTATAGTGACTTTGTGAAAGTGTAATAACGTGACAGTGAAATAGTGGAATTAAATGGTACATAAATAGTGACACTATTTATTAAAAGCTATTAATGAAGATTACAAAGAGTTATAAATGCTAGTATATTTTATGTTTGAATATAACAACTGTTACAAAAACTGTTGTTAAGGCAGCACTGCTCAAAGCTGACTTGTGCATTGCTTCCTCCCGAGATTCTATTTATATAACTCACAAACAAAGAAATAGTTTGCGCTCCATGTATGCTTTCGAAAGCTTTGTAGTATTAGGTAAAAAAAATTCGTTTTGCACCCTGATGTCAATTCTTAGGCACTCCTTACTGATGCTATTTATTTAGCTTGAAAATAAATAATGATTGGCGCCCGCAGTAGAATTATATAAAGTATTTAAAAAGATTTCCACCATACACCCTGGAACAAGTTTTAAGAGCGCCCTTTTCAATTCTTCTACCGTGATTCTGCGCTCTTAAAACATTCCTAAGTCATCCTTCCAAATTAGGCGCACAAGATTTTTTTTGCTTATAAATTTATAGTGATTTGCGCCTTCATTCCTAAAGCGTCATTCCAAATTATCTTTACAAGATGTTATGTATTTAGCTTGAAAATAAGTAATAATTTTCGCCCTCACTACGATTATTTAATGTATTAAAAATACTTTCATCCTGCTCCCTGGAATTATTTATACGGGCGCCCTTTTCAATTCTCTTACCGTGATTCTGCGCCCTAGAATCATTCCTATTGAGCCCTTCCAAATTATCCTTACAAGATGTTATTTATTTAGCTTGGAAACAAATAAAAACTTGCGCCCTCAGTTGGATTAATCAATGTATTTAAAAAAAATTTCCGCCGTGAGTCTGCGCCCTACCGTAAAAAAAATTTTCTACCGTGAGTCTGCGCCCTATAATCATTTCCAAGGCGCCCTTTTAAATTATCCATACAAGATGTTATTTATTTAGATTGAAAATAAATAATTATTTGCGCCCTCAGAAGGATATTTTACTATAATCAAGATCACTTTCATCCTGCGTCCAAAAAGCAATTATGTGGGCACCTTTTTCAATTCTCCTACTGTGAGTCTGTGCCCCATAATCATTTCCAAGGCGCCCTTCCAAATAATTAATACAAGATGTTATTTATTTAGATTGAAAATAAATAATTATTTGCCCCCTCAGAAGGATATTTTACTATAATCAAGATTACTTTCATGCTCTGCCCTGGGAGCAATTATGTGGGCGCCTTTTCAATTCTCCTACCATAAGTCTGCGCCCCGGAATCATTTTCAAGGTGCCCTTTCAAATTATCCATTCAAGATGTTATTTATTTAGATGGAAAATAAATAATTATTTGCGCCCTCAGAAGGATAATTTACTATAGTCAAGATTACTGTCATCCTGCGCCCAGGAAGCAATTATGTGGGCGCCTTTTTCAATTCTCCTACCGTGAATCTGCGCCCTATAATCATTTCCAAGGTACCCTTCCAAATTATCCATACAAGATGTAATTTATTTAGATTGAAAATAAATAATAATTTGCGCCCTCAGAAGGATATTTTACTATTATCAAGATTACTTTCATCCTGCGACCTGGGAGCAATTATGTGGGCGCCTTTTTCAATTCACCTACCGTGGATCTGCGCCCTGGAATCATTTCCAAGGTGCCCTTCTAAATTATCAATAAAAGATGTTATTGATTTAGATTGAAAATAATTAATGATTTGCGACCTCAGAAGGATATTTTACTATAATCAAGATTACTTTCCTCTTGCGCCCTAGGAGCAATTATGTGGGCACCTTTTTCAACTCTCCTACCGTGAGTCTGCGCCCTGGAATCATTTCCAATTATCCATTATTGATGTTATTGATTGAGATTGAAAATAAATAATGATTTGCGACCTCTGAAGGATATTTTACTCTAATCAAGATTTATATTCCTCTTGCGCCCTAGGAGCAATTATGTGGGCGCCTTTTTCAATTCTCCTACCGTGAGTCTGCGCCCTGGAATCATTTCCAAGGTTCTCTTCCAAATCATTCATACAAGATGTTGTTGATTTAGATTGAAAATAAATAATGATTTGCGACCTCAGAAGGATATTTTACTATAATCAAGATTACTTTCATCCTGCGCCCGGGGAACAATTATGTGGGCGCCTTTTTCAACTCTCCTACCGTGAGTTTGCGCCCTGGAATCATTTCCAATTATCCATAAATGATGTTATTGATTGAGATTGAAAATAAATAATGATTTGCGACCTCTGAAGGATATTTTACTCTAATCAAGATTACTTTCCTCTTGCGCCCTAGGAGCAATTATGTGGGCGCCTTTTTCAATTCTCCTACCGTGAGTCTGCGCCCTGAAATCATTTCCTAGTCTCCCTTCCAAATTATCCATACAAGATGTTATTGATTAAGATTGAAAAAAAAAATGTTTTGCGCTTGAAGAAGGATACTTCACTATTATCAAAATTACTTTCACCTTGCGCCCTGGGAGCAATTATATGGGCACCTTTTCCAATTGTATTATTATTTCTTTTGCATCCTTCAGGTTACTTGAATCAGTCATTATCAAAATTTCCAAAAACAAATTTTCTCGGTTGCAGTTTCAAGAGCTGGTTAGTCAATGACTAACTGTGACTAATCGCAACTACAGCACTGCTCATCGATGTTTCTTTTGGTAATCCGTCAACAAACCTTCGCCAATAACCAAGTTTTTTTGCTTTAACTAAGTTCTTCATTTGCTTGTCTAACGCCACGTAATTCCGACAATTATCAGGTGTTCCATTTTTTCAGAACTTTTTGAACGCTGAAGATCTTTCCGCGTTAAGTGATGAGCACTCTTTGTCCCATCACGGGTTAGGAGGACGGATGTTAGTTTTCGCGCCAGGTACACGTTTCGTCTGAGCTTGAATCGCAGTATCGAGAATCAAGCCAGCCATAAACGTGTACTCTTCCTCCAGAGGAAGTTCTTGTGCTGTTACTAATTTTTCCGACATCGAATTTGCGTAGTATTTCCAATCAATATTTCGTGTGAGTTCATACGAAACATTGTCATCGAAAAGTTTGCCTTTGTTACTGCGGAAGCCTTTGCAGTTTTGGGACTCATTAAATGCAACACGCAAGATATCAACAATGTGTATTGTCTAAAAACAATTTACATCGCCTTAGTACGAAGTATTTTGGAATGTGGAGTTACAATTTGGGCTCCGCATCATAATGTTCACATCGACCGGATCGAAAGGGTCCAAAAGTGTTTCGTCCGATTTGCTCTTCGACGACTACCTTGACAGAATCATCTTCAATTTCCACGATACGAGAATCGCTGTGCTCTCATGAACCTACCGACTCTGCAAAATAGACGAGTACATCTACAAATGATCTTCGTTTTTGATCTACTGAACATCGATTGCCCCGTGCTACTCGAAAGAATTCACTTTAACGTTCCAGGAAGATCATTGCGAAGAACGGATTTTCTTAGACGCTCATTTCATCGCACACAGTATGGTCAGAATAATCCAATCTCTATCATCTATTTGATTTTAATATTAGCAAAGACATGTTTAAATCAAAAATATTATTAAGTTAAATTAGTGTTAAGTTATACAGCCAAAGTCTGTGCGAAAGGTTAACTCTAATCGAAGAAAATAAAGACAATTGTCTCCGATGGTCTTGATCCGCAAGCGATTGAAACTACGATAGGTAGATGATCGCTACCGTGGGGATCGGGGATCACCTTCCAATTCAAATCCAACGCGCTTGGTCTTGCTGGTGTTGCAGGAATCCGGGTAATTTCTCCGTTATTCAGGATAGTCATATTGAAGTTATCGCAGAGATCATAGATCGCGGTTGATCTGTTGTCATCATGAAGACAACCCCATCCCGTACCGTGAGAGTTAAAGTCTCCTGCCTGATATCGCTCAGACAGCGGTACCCAACCGCGGTTCGTGGTGGATTGTAGATGGAAGCAATGCAAAGGTCCTTGCCTTTCATTGTGACATGACATGCGACAACTTCAATACCTGGTATCGAGGGGAGGTTAATTCGATCAAAGGAATAGCACCTTCTGATCAACAAAAGTTCTCCTCCGTAGGGATCATCTCGATCCAGGCGAATAATGTTAAAATCGTGGAAGTTTAGGGATACATCAGAAGTTAGCCAAGTTTCGCACAGTGCAAATGCGTCACATTTCATATTATTCACTAGAATTTTGAAAGAATCTTTTTTTGGGACAATACTTCTACAATTCCACTGTAAAACAGTGATTGAATCCGTGACCTTGATGGATGAATTAGACATCGGAGGATACGATCGCTGAAAGAAGGGGCCATTTTGCAGTCAACTGCTTCAAAATAGTTTTAACTGTAGGTATCAAAACCATGAACAGGCTTTTAAAAGGATCAGAGATATTGAAGGTAGTAAAAATCCAGTCCACAACATCAGAGAATTTTATGAGCCCAGCACCCAGCTGATTCTATGTTGGGTTTTCAGTGGCACTTGGGGATTTTGGTGTCCCGGGAAGTGGTGGAAATTCCTTCTCAGAATTGAGTATTCCGAAACCAGGAACTTTTTGCTTCGGAGCTTTTTCTCCACTACTTCTAAATATAAATGTTGGAGGCCCATCGGAAGAGAACTTCGAACCCTTACTTGGGAGCTTATGAGAGGATTTGTTTACTCTTTTTCTAAAGCTATGAGGGACCGCCGAAGATGTACCTTCCAATGGGTCGTCAAACTGGCTCTCGTCAGTTGACAAGCAGGTATAGATGTTCGTTGATTGTTTAGGGGGTGTGGCCCTCTTGAGCATGTCAGCAAAGGAACGCTTGGAGTGTTCCTTCAGGGAACGCTTCATGTTATCCTTGCGCATTTTGTACACGGGACATGCCATTAGGTCATGCGGACCCTCCTTACAGTAAAGACACTTTTCAGTGCCCTTACCGCAAGAGCTATCCGCATGAGACCCCTCACAGTTAGCACAACGGAGCATATTGGTGCAATGGGATGTTGTGTGTCCCAGTTGCTTACAGTTGGTGCAGTTCATTAAATACGGAACAAAAAGACTTACAGGTAGGCGCACTCGGTCCAAGAGGACGTAGTTAGGTAGAGCCGACCCAGCGAAAGTCTACGAGTCCCGATACGAGTCTGATTGGGGATATGATTTAGTACCATCCCCCGCGATCGACACTGAATGCAATCGCTTGCAATCCAGTATCTTTACGGTCTTAAGTAAGGGTTTTATAAAGCAACCCATTCCGTACTTACGAACGTCTTTGCATGTCAAACTGGAATCGGCGACCGCGCCGTCAATCTCGACTTCTCGAGCAGGGATGTACACACGATATTCCCTCGTAAAGAGCTCGCATTGAACGATCTCGTTGGCCTGTTTTGCACTGGTTAACGAGACCCTAAACTTGTCTGGGTGCACCTTGTCGATACTCTTAACGGTAGAGTATCGCTTTGTCAGTTCTCTCGATACTTGAAGAATGTTCAATTTTTTTTCCATTTCATTTGGGCCTTAAATAAACCGTATACGGTCCGGTCGGGTGTGCAAGTCCATCGGGATAATTTTTAACGTTGCTATTAGCAGTTATATCCATTTCATTATCTGGTGGATCAGGATTATGTTTCTCAGGGTTTATCATGACACGGAATTGTATCCGCGCGGGTAAGACATCTGGGGTACTATCAGGTAATTTAAACGACAGATGAAATAGGAAAAGAGAATATTACTTATCTTAAACAATGAATAGCCACCAATACCTGGCCTTGGTTAATCGGTGTGCTCCGTAGCACCGCTCGGCCACTGGGGCCACGCGTTGATTGAATTGTAAATGTGCCCGTGTGCAAGAAAAACCTCTAAGAAGAAAAAAGCACACAGCACCGGGTCACGGTACCACTCCAAACGTTCGACCGCTATTTAAAGTCTACAGACTTTCAATGCACTAGCACTTGAAACCGTTTAACGGTATTGTTTCTATTGTTTCGTGTTGGTCTGGTACGCTGCTCACAGTAACAAAAGATTAATCTTTGATTGACCCTGAAGCGGATTAGTACGGCTATATACACACTTGCCACGCAAATTTTCACCACGAGTTAGAATCCGAACGGCACAACGGTCGCGTCAGTAATGGTACACAATCATGGTCCTGTCACTAAACAAAATAATTCAAAGTATCCTGTTTGGTATAACGAGCATATTAGAAACCAAATAAATCGAAAACAAAAAGCTCATAATAGGTACAAAATAATAGCAGTGACAATTTATCGAATTACATACACATCTGTGACCAACTAAGCTTAGCAATTGATACTGAATTTAAAAACAGAACAGGAAATAAAATCTTGCAGAAAAAATTCTTTAGTTATGTTAAAAACAAATTAAAATCAGAAAACTTTCTGTCAAAAATGTATCTACAGGAAAAACATTGGTAATAACTCACAAGAAATTTGCAATTTTTCGCTATTTTTTTCAAAAAATCTACACAAAGTTTTCTGCAGATGACCGCGATCGTGAATACTTTAATTTCTTTCCAGAGTTTACTGAAGAAATCAGATCGAATTGCTAGACATAGCAGATGCCCTAAACATATTGGATGTTTCTAAAAGTGCCGGACCTGATGGAATTCCACCCTTATTTATGAAAAAATTAGCATTAGATCTTGCAACCCCATTGTTTCGACTTTTCAACAATTCGCTTCAGTCTGGAGTTTTTACAGATATGGGGAAAACCCCTTTCCTTAATCCAATTTTGAAAAATGGGTTAAGAGAAGACATATGCAAATATCGGGGGATTGCTATTCTTTCTTGCATTCCGAAGCTCTTTGAAGCTATAGTTAATGACAAACTGTTTAGTCAACTAAAAAATAGAATTACTTACATGCAACATGGATTTTTCAAAGGACGTTCCACTGCTACTAATTTGCTTGAATTCGTCCACTATACCCTAACCGCAATGGACAAGGGAAATCACATTGAAGCTCTTTATACAGATTTCAGCAAAGCATTCGATCGTGTTGATATAACCATGCTTATTTTCAAATTACAAAAATTGGGAATCTTACCAGGTCCTCTTAAATGGTTGGAATCCTATCTAAAAAATCGTCAACAAATTGGAAAGTTCTAGAGTAAAAAGTCGAGCTCAGTTCCGGGGTCCCTCAGGGATCTCATTTAGGTCCTCTTTTATATATCTTGTTTGTTAACGACATTTTCTTTGTTTAAAAAAAATAAAAATTCTAATGTACACAGAAGATATAAAACTATTTTTAGAAATAGAGAAAAGTGAGGATACCAAGGTTTACCAAGAAGAAATTCTTTTTTTTATACTTCTTATAAGTCTTCTTCAACTAAATGTGAGAAAATGCAGTAGAATAACATTCAGTAAAAAACGAAATACACCAGACTTGATACTTACTCTTGGACAGGCCCGTACCCAGGATTTCGTTTCGGGAGGGGCCCAAAGATTGAAAAATAGTGCTACTGGTGCTGCTTGCTTATGTAATTAATTCTCGGTGTGCCTTTTACGGGCGTTATTTACAGACACTTTAAACTTTTCCACTGGAACTGTTATTGTATTACATTTCTTTACGTTTACTGTCTTGTTGTTTCTGTAACACATGTCTTAGACCTTCTAAATAATTATATATCTGTTTTTGATTTCGGGAGGGGCCAGGGTAATTAATCTTATGGTCTACTCTTGATTGACGACAAATAAATGAATTAATAAGATGCTGCAGCATCTTTATACGGAATATTGTTGAGATTGTGTGAAGGAAACGTGGCGGTATGTGAAGACATTCAAGAAATGTTCCACCAAGTTCAAATAAAATGGGATGATTAACACGATCAACGATTTTGATGGTCGAACTGCCAATCTGATAAAAAGCCCGACGTGTACGTAATACAAGTAATGACTCTCAGGTCGACTTGCTCTCCATCATATGCGCAGACGGTAAAGAATTTTAATGCTCTAATATATGTATGAACATACCCTGAGTTAGTGTTTGCAATTGAGAAGCAGCATTATGTTGATGATTATGTAGATAGTTTTCATGAAATCGATAAGGCTGCTGAAATGGTTTCGAATATAATTAAAGTTCAGCAAGAAGGTGGGTTTCATATTCGCAACTTACTTATAAATGATAAGGCATTGTCCAATACTATTCCTTCCGAAAGGAGAATGAAGAAAAAGTCACAAATTGTTTGAGGATAAGGACTCTATTGTAGAGAAGGTTTTAGGAATTTAAATCGATTTTTTCGGATACATGGTTGACGTAAACAAGTTAGGTAGTGAAGTTGTGAAGGGTATAAATATTCCAACTCACCGTGAGGTAATGTCATTTGTAGTCAAATGGGACGAGCAGCTACCAGAAAATTTGCGTGCAAATGGCATGACGGATTCCTAGATATTTGGAAATAAAAAACGATGGTAGTAACGAGCTTCACGTATTTGTCGATGCTTCAGAGGAAGCATTTGCGTCATGCGCATACGCAAAAAATCTCAACAATAATTATTGCAGACTATTCGGCGGAAAGTAAGGTAGCTCCGATTGAACCTTTTATTATTCCACGGATAGAGCTCCAAGCCGCGGTACTCGGGCAAGGTTGGACCACACTGAAATTACAGAATCTCGTTTGAATTTTGAAAACGTTACACATTGGTCCAATTTGAAAGTTTTTTCATATATGGATAAAATCGGAATTGAGTAAATATAAGTCATTTATCACCAACCGTATCGAAGATATTTTGGAGACAACCGAACCAAGCCAATGGAGATGGGTCCCCTTAAAGGAAAATCCGACAGATTTTGGGATAAAACCATCAAAACATGATGACATGTGGTTCAACGGACTTGTTTTTTCAAGACAATAAGAAATCATCAACTCTATCAACATCATGTTTTTTGATATCGGAACACTATCTGATTGGCGCAAATTGGTCCGGAGAATTATATTTTGAAGGAAATTTATTGATTCCGTTATTCCCAAACATTCCTTTCATTTGGTTATAACTCTAAATGATAATAGAGATGCTGGAAATATTTCTTTTAGAAACGCACAACTAGAGGTGTTGTGAGGTTTAGAATTAATGATTATTCCTTGTGAAGTAACTTTTATCTCCTCAAATATATGTCTGATATTGCACTTATTATTACGAGTTTACATTTGAGCCAGTTCGATTGCGTGGACCCCTCTTACTTGTATGAGATAGATTCGCTCACTTTTTCTGCTGTTGTTAACCACATCATACTCAAATAAATCTAGTGCTGGATAAGCGGAGCGTTCAACATCAAACATAAGTGGTCCTCCGAGCCGGATTGGGGCTCGGCCTCACATTCTAAAATGTCCAATATTGAAACAAACAGTGAATAGATAAGTCCAACTAGCCCACTTAAGTACATTGTGCAGACGGACTACGATCGCATCACAGTGCAAAGGGATCATGCCGTGTCCAGAATGACCGGTATCATCAATACCATGGAAGTTTTCCAAGCTGATAGGATGGCACTTCAAACTTGACGTGACATGCTTAAGGAGTGCTACAAATTATACGATCTTGCACAAAGTACCTTAGAGCAATGGAATCCCGACGAGAGTTTGAGTCGAGAAGAAGTGGAAATCAACTATATCAACGGCTTAACTGCATTCGAGAGAAAATTTGCTTCCAAGGATTCGGAAGATACTAACTGCAATATAGCTAGCTAGGATTCTGTGCGACTTCCAACGGTTGACCTCCCAACCATGGAGAAAACTGGCTGGAATGGTTCGATAAATTCAATGCGTTAATTCATCGACGAAATTCACTAGCTGTAATACAAAAATTCGAGTACTTAAAGCTGTCACTCCGTGGCGCAGCATTTGAGTTGAAACCAATAGAGTTCGAATCAGCCACCGGATTGAGAAACCTGTTTGATGCTGCTAGAAAACATCTTCGCTGCCTTGAAAATTTGAGCCAGCCAGTATCATCGTGGGATGCGTTACTAATCCACCTAATGCCCAATAAATTAGATCACGAAACTCGCAGAAACTGGGAGACAGTTGCATCTGGATCCATTCCGCCGCAGTATAAGAAATTGGAAAAGTTCGTGTCGGAGAGATGTCAAGTGTTGGATGCAATGCCGCTCAAACGAAAATCTAACACTGATTCCAATAACAACTTACCAAAAAAGTACAAATCAGAAGTGAAAACTTTCACTATAACCAAGTCATTTGGATCTCAGAGATGTCAAGTTTGCTTCGGATCTTCCCATTTCATCGGTAGTTGTAATCAGTACAGGGCTAAATCCTTGGATGAGAAAATTAAGGTGATTAAAAGAGCCTCTTTGTGCTATAATTGTTTGAGACCAGGACACAATGCAGAATTGTGTAGGAGTAGAGGGTGCCTCAAATGCGATCACAAACATCATACGTCGATACATCGAGAAAAACTGTCAATATCGATCAAGAAGTTTCACCCATCCAACAGAGCTGAACATATAATAGATGCAGTGAACGATCATTTAACTAATACGATTATTCCTACTGCATCCATAGTAGTAATGACAAACAACGGTTACATTGTGTGTCGCGCGCTTAATGATTCCGGATCCCAATCAAATTTTGTTACCAGCTCCTTCATACGTCGAGCGGGAATTAGCACAAGTCAGGCTTATTGTAAAGTAGCAGGGTTTGGCCAATATTCGCAAATATCCGAGAGAAGGCAATTATACACGGAGAACCCGCAGATCACAAAATTACAATATTGCAATTGTTGTTTCACGCCCTGGTTGTTTCAACTAAAATGTTGTTGATTTAACTAACATATCTGTTGATTTTGACATAACCATTCAGGTAACCGAAATTGTTGTATTCAAATGCTGTCACTTGGTGGAGAACGAAGACAGCAAAAGGCAGAACAAAAAACCTCTTCATTTCACCAGAAGCGTTTCATATTGAAAATTTTCAATGGTAAATGAACGTCATTTATGTTAGTTACGTAGTGGTCGTTATATGTAAGTGAAATTATGCAGAAAAATATAACAGTTAATTGTAAATAGTTTTCCATGTGTTAAATAGATATCCCTACAGTATAAATGTTTTAATTTCATCTGAGAATAATGTATTCTAGGACAGTTCATGTCAATGTTATTAAAACCGCTTAACGCTTAAAAATTTGCTGCTAAAGTGAAGTGGTACTATTTGTATTTTCTTGAAAGTGTATCTGTAGCATTAGGTTTACCAGCGAGCCATTCTGCAAGTGAAGGAAAAATTTCCTAATTCCCTGTGACCATTTTTCTGGTGAGTTCCCTTTTGAGAATTGTAATCTTTTGGTTCATTTCCGTATCCTTTGTGAGTTTAGTAATAAAGATATAAGCAGTTAATTAGGTAAAATTTCGTTGTGAACGATTAGCTGCCCCCGAAGAGGCTAACAGTTAAAAATATTTATTGCAATTGGCGTTTTAAGTTCAACTAACTGAATAATTGGTTGAAACAACTGAGACATTTTTTTGCTTTCATGCATACAAGTAACTTTGCTGGGATTGTGTCTTTGCTCAATTGCACGAGTGACATCTCATTGAAACGTTTCATTGTTCGCTCAGGGTGTTTGGCATTGCTCAACTGAAACGTTTCATTACTTGTTGGGTGTCATTGCTAAGCTGCCAGCACGATAAATCAAAAATGCCAGATTAGTTAAAACAACAGTCGATTAGTTGTACCAAATTTTAACCAATCAAAATCAGAAAAACAACTAATATTTTAGTTGTTTTGCGATCGCTGGCTTTTCCGTGTATCATTCAAATCACGTTTGAGCAATTATCGTAAAACGATATCAGTATTGGTTACAGACAAAATCACCGGATCTTTACCATCGACTGATTTGAACACTGACGGATGGGATATGTTGGGTGTGAACCTTGCGGACCCCGGGTTCCATATCAGCAGTGCAGTTGATATACTGCTTGGCACAGCTGTAATGTTCGACATTTTGCGCGATAGAAATAAGGAAGTTGGCAAATCCTTACCATATATGCAAAATACAACTTTGGGGTGGATAATTGGTGGAACGATAGCACAGATTAATGCTAATGTTGTTGTAACCCGATTCATGAACGGCAACACAAACAACGACGTGTGTGCAGATAGCTCAAATGAACATAGTTTATGCGAAAAACTGTTCGTGGAAACAACATGTCGAACCAAAGATGGCAAATTCAGTGTTAGGCTACCGCTAAAATCAATCGTAGCTCAACTCGATGAATCTAAAAGTTTGGCTCTTGACAAATACCTGCAACTCGAAAAAAGATTCGAGAAAAACTATTTACTGAAGAAGGAATATACACAATTCATGAGCGACTATTTGAAATTAGGTCATATGGAGAGATTAGATGAGCCATGTATTTTAAAGAATGGACCCATCTTTTATTTCCCTCATCATGCTGTGCTGAGACCTGAAAGCAGTACCACCAAATTGAGAACTGTCTTTAATAGATCAGCTACAACATTCAGTGGAATGTCGTTAAACGATGTTATGATGGCGGGGCCATCTTTACAACAAGATATTTTCAACATTCTAGTAAGATTTCGTTGTCATCGGTATGTTCTGACAGTTGATATAAAAAAAAAATGTTTCGACAAATCGAAGTGCAAGAAAAAGATCGACAACTACAACTCATACTATGGCGTTTTTCTCCTGAAGATAAAGTGAACACGTATCGTCTTAAGACCGTGACGTACGGTACCTGTTCGGCTCTTTTCATTGCAGCTCGATGTCTCAAACAACTGGCTATAGACTTCGAACATAAAATTCCAGCAGCTTGTCGGATTTTTCAGAATGATTTTTATATGGACGATGCATTGACTGGTCACAATCAGTTGGAAAAGCTTATTGAACTAAAGGACCAACTCATTAAAATTATGAGCAGTGCGAGATTCGAACTTCATAAATGGAGATCGAACGAACAGAGTTTAGCGGATAACGAAAATAAATCGGAAATTGGGAAAATTTTGGGATTGCGTTGGGACACATTACTAGACGGGTTCAGTTTTAGCAATGAAGTCAACGTGCAAGTTGGAATGACTAAACGTAATATTTTATCTGAAATCCAAAAAGTCTACGACCCTCTAGGAATTTTACGTCCCATCATTGTACACGGGAAACTTGTGATGCAGAGCATATGGTCGAAGAAACTGCAAAGGGATGAGCCATTACCGGATCAAGTTTCTCAGAACAACGGTAGTCAAATCGAGCTTCACGGATTTTCCTATGCATCAAGCCCCGGGCCTACGGTGCTGTAATATATACTCGAAATATCGTTCATGAAAACATCCATGTAAGCTTACTTTGCGCTAAATCACGTATAGCTCCATGTGCCTAAACGAGTAAAAACGAAGATAGGACGATTCTTAGATTGGAGCTTCGGGCTGCCACATTACTGACAGAGTTGATGGCAAAAGTAAGAAAACCTGTTTCCTTGGACATACAAGGAGTTTACTATTGCACTGATTCAATGGTTACTTTAGATTGGATCGCTAGACCTACCAAGTCTTGGCCAACATTTATAAGCAATCGCGTTGCAAAAATCAATTCGTTGTCTTCATTACTAAGTTGGAATCATGTACGATCGAAGGAAAATCCAGCCGATTTCATCTCAAGGGGTGTTTCAGCAAGAAAATTAACAGAAACTACGATGTGGTGGGCAGGTCTAGAAATTTTGCCTACAAAAAACCGCACCTGGTCAAAAATACCAATAAGTACATTAACAACAATTACCAACCAACAAACACAAATTGCAAAACATGAGCCAGATTACAGTTTCATTGATCGGTATTCTAATTTTTTAAAATTGCAAAAAATCATGGCATATTGTTTACGATTCAAACGAAACTGTTTGAAAAGTAAGGCGAACCGCACATTCGGGCATCTTACCTTAAATGAAATGAAACAGTCGCACAACCAAATTATAGAGATAGTTCAAAGGAAACATTTTGCCGGTTAGCTGAAGAACTTAACTTCAGAAAAAGCAATAAGCAGATCTAATAAATTATTAACAATGAACCCGTTTTTGGATAGCGATGGATTAATTTGACTTGGAGACATTCATCAAGGGCGAACTTGATCAAGGGCCCGGCAGTAGCTTTCAAACGAGCCCAAGTTTGTTAAAATCGGTTCAGCCATCTCTGAGAAAATTGAGCGCGTTCAAATACAACGCTTTTTGTCGGTTACGTCACTTATACAATCATATCTCCGGAACTAAAAGTCACAGCCATTTGATCTTTGAACTTGATCAATGGCCCGGCAGTATCTTTGAAACGAGCGCAAGTTTGTTAAAATCGGTTCAGCAATCTCTGAGAAAATTGAGCGCGTTCAAATAGCACGGTTTTTGTCGGTTACGTCACTTATACAATCATATCTCCGGAACCAAAAGTCACAGCCATTTGATCTTCGAACTTGATCAATGGCCCGACAGTAGCTTTCAAACGAGCCCAAGTTTGTTAAAATCGGTTGAGCCATCTCTGAGAAATATCTTCGAAAAGTGCACACACATACACACACACATACATACACACACACAGACATTTTCCGATCTCGTCGAGCTGAGTCGAATGGTATATAACACTATGGGTCTCCGAGGCTCCGTTCGAAAGTCGGTTTTTCCAGCAATTCTAATACCTTTCTATAGAGAAAGGCAAAAACCCTTCTTAGTCCACTTAGTGGAATTTTCATATATCTTTAAAAATCACCACAGGGGGGAGTACAAGAAATTTTCGAAAAAAAAAAGTTTGATGCCAAAAGGCTTAGAATTGCATGAAACGTCGAGATTTAGTGTCATCTCAAAAAAAATTTTTTTTGAAAAAATCGACTTTTTGGGACTTAGAAAAAATATGAAAATTTTTCTAAGTCCCAGAAAGTTGATTTTTTCAAAAAAAATTTTTTTTGAGATGACACTAAATTTTGATGTTTTATGCAGTTTTAAGAGTTTTGGCATCAAAAAAAAATTTCGATTCGGGAAATTTCATGTACTCCCCCCTATGGTGCTTTTTCAAAATCGAAAATTGTCAAACCTTTACCACCGGGCAGCACCCCTTAAGCATGTCCGATTTAGGTCAAATTTTGCATGAAGGTTTTTTTCGAGGTGCTTAAACTTTTGAGCACTAGAACTTTACGAAAATAGAGTTGATCCCAAAATTTTGGCACCCTTATATATAAGAGCGGTAAAAATCAACGTGTTTTGTCGGTTACGTCACTTATACCATCATATATCTGGAACCAAAAGTCACAACCATTTGATCTTCGAACCTGATCAACGGCCCGACAGTAGCTTTGAAACGAGCCCAAGTTTGTTAAAATCGGATCAACCATCTCTGAGAAAATTGAGCGCGTTCAAATACAACGCTTTTTGTCGGTTACGTCACTTATACAATCATATCTTCGGAACCAAAACTCACAGCCATTTGATCTTCGAACTTGATCAATGGCCCGGCAGTAGCTTTCAAACGAGCCTGAGTTTGTTAAAATCGGTTCAGCCATCTCTGAGAAATTTGAGCGCGTTCAAATACAACGCTTTTTGTCGGTTACGTCACTTATACAATCATATCTCCGGAACCAAAAGTCACAGCCATTTGATCTTCGAACTTGATCAATGGCCCGACAGTAGCTTTCAAACGAGCCCAAGTTTGTTAAAATCGGTTCAGCCATCTCTGAGAAAATTGAGCGCGTTCAAATACAACGCTTTTTGTCGGTTACGTCACTTATACAATCATATCTCCGGAACCAAAAGTCACAGCCATTTGATCTTCGAACTTGATCAATGGCCCGACAGTAGCTTTCAAACGAGCCCAAGTTTGTTCAAATCGGTTCAGCCATCTCTGAGAAAATTGAGCGCGTTCAAATATCTTCGAAAAGTGCACACACATACACACACACACACACATACATACACACACAGACATTTTCCGATCTCGACGAACTGAGTCGAATGGTATATAACACTATGGGTCTCCGAGGCTCCGTTCGAAAGTCGGTTTTTCCAGCAATTCTAATACCTTTCTATAGAGAAAGGCAAAACCACATAACTAATCTGCTTGTTAGACATCATCATGCGAAATTCTATCATCAAGCAGACTATAGATATGAGCAATCTCGCGTTACGTTTCTTATTCTAAACACGAGAGCTGTAATAAAAATGTAAAAATTTGTTGACAGAAATGTATTCTGAATACAGCTTATGTAGCAGTACCTAGGAAGGTGCCTCTCCCACAAATACGGACAAATTCATTATAGTACAGTGGAGTGGATTATTTCGAACAATTTTACGTACAAAAGGGTAGAAATGGCAAGGAAAAAATTGGGTGTTATATTCACCTGTCTAGTAACTCGAGGGACTCGAAATGGCGTGACGTGAGTACCGATGCCTTCTTCGCATGTTTTAGGCATTTCCAGTGTCACAGAGGTAAGGAAAGTCAGCTTTACAGCGACAATTAAACTAATTCTGTTGGAGCCGAAAGAGAGTTGAAATGTCTCTTAGATCTCGATACAAAAATGAGACAAGGACTAGAAATATCATGAGTGACAAGAGCTAGAAATTCATTCTGTAAAAACCATTCAAGCAAAGTAAAAACCATTCAAGCAAAGTGTTTCGATTATACTGGCTCGTGAGTTAGCGGCTGCTACTCTAAGTTGCAGATAGTTAAACTGCTGGTGCTAGTCGCAAAGCAATATTCGAGGCGTTTCCCGACTGGAACGCTAGCAACGAAGGCCATCCCGTTCATACGCACAGCGGTGTAGAGGCACAGCGGTGCGAGCGCATAGAAGCGAGCGGCGAGTCACAGAGGTGCCATCGCAAAAAAGGTGGGAAAACGAAGGGGTGCAAAGGCACAGAGATGCTAAAGCAACGCTTATATCTAATTCGTTGTCTTCCTGCTCGGCATCGTGATTGTAAATTCTGTTAGAACGCAACGATGAGTCTATTTCCATTGGTGTCGTTTTTTGCCTGTCTGATGAACTTTTGCGCCGAGTTGAAGATTGTGTGCTTCCGGGTATTTGTTGTATGATTTATTAAAAGGCTTAACATTTTTGTTGGACTTAGGTTGTTGCTCGAACGCTGATTGGGTGTGTGTTTTAGTTTTCTCTACATTTTGTAATCTACACAAGAATGCATAGGCATCCTCTAAATTACTTGGTTGAGCAGTTTGAGCATATCCGAAATATGGTTTACTGAGCCCATTTATAAAAGCAGCCAAACATTCTTGTTCTAGAAACTGGTTTATTGCTTCCCAGTGTGCCAAGTAGGTTTGATTTTGCTATATATTATATATATATATATATATATATATATATATATATATATATATATATATATATATATATATATATATATATATATATATATATATATATATATATATATATATATATATATATATATATATATATATATATATATATATATATATATATATATATATATATATATATATTAATATATATTTATTCCATAACAAGAAGTCGGATCCAAATGAAATTCAGGAGCTTTGTATAGGACCGTGAGACCTTTTATTTGAATCGAAGTTTGTGAAAATCGGTTAAACTATCGCGGAAAAAGTGAGTGACAGTATTTGTCAAACACACACGCATACACAGATATTATCTTAGCTCGTCGGGCTGAATCAAATGGTATATGACAATCAGCCCTCCGGCCTCGGTTCAAAAGTCGGTTTTTGCAGTGATTGTAGAGCCTTTCTATATGAGAAAGGCAAAAAAATCGCGGAGGAATTTTTTTTTAAATTTTAAATTTTGTTCAATTCTTTGAAAAAAGCTCTGATTTGTAAGGCATTTTTTAGCTATATATGAAAATAAGGTATTTCTGTCTTCTAGAGTGTGAAAACTAATTCAAATGCATAATCGAGAAGATGAGGATCCCTCACTTTGATTGTTACTCTATTTGATAATGCTATTACAGGATCTAACGTTAAAAGCATTCGTTTGAATACATCCTCCATCCTTTTTGCCTTTCTCTATAGAAAGGTATTAGAATTGCTGGAAAAACCGACTTTCGAACGGAGCCTCGGAGACCCATAGTGTTATATACCATTCGACTCAGCTCGACGAGATCGGAAAATGTCTGTGTGTGTGTGTGTATGCATGTGTGTGTGTGTGTATGTGTGTGCATTTTTCGAAGATATTTGAACGCGCTCAATTTTCTCAGAGATGGCTGAACCGATTTGAACAAACTCGGGCTCGTTTGAAAGCTACTGTCGGGCCATTGATCAAGTTCGAAGATCAAATGGCTGTGACTTTTGGTTCCGGAGATATGATTGTATAAGTGACGTAACCGACAAAAAGCGTTGTATTTGAACGCGCTCAATTTTCTCAGAGATGGTTGATCCGATTTTAACAAACTTGAGCTCGTTTGAAAGCTACTGTCGTACCATTGATCAAGTTCGAAGATCAAATGGCTGTGACTTTTGGTTCCGGAGATATGATTGTATAAGTGACGTAACCGACAAAAAGCGTTGTATTTGAACGCGCTCAATTTTCTCAGAGATGGCTGAACCGATTTTAACAAACTTGGGCTCGTTTAAAAGCTACTGCCGGGCCATTGATCAAGTTCGAAGATCAAATGGCTGTGACTTTTGGTTCCAGATATATGATGGCATAAGTGACGTAACCGACAAAAAGCGTTGTATTTGAACGCGCTCAATTTTCTCAGAGATGGCTGAACCGATTTTAACAAACTTAGGCTCGTTTAAAAGCTACTGCCGGGCCATTGATCAAGTTCGAAGATCAAATGGTTGTGACTTTTGGTTCCAGATATAGATTAGCATCACTGTTCTCATACAAATAGGCAACGCAAATGTCAAGCACTAGTTTGGAAAAATGATGCTGACTGTGTGACATAAACACTGAAGCATGCTTTTGTGAACTACTCGAATCAATCTGAATCAATTGGTGTCTAAATTTATTTTATAACATATGAAACATATTTTCATGAGACTGTTATGAAAGAAGAGAAAGGCATTATCACACCACTAGGTGCATTAAGAAGGGTTTTGCCTTTCTCTATAGAAAGGTATTAGAATTGCTGGAAAAACCGACTTTCGAACGGAGCCTCGGAGACCCATAGTGTTATATACCATTCGACTCAGTTCGTCGAGATCGGAAAATGTCTGTGTGTGTGTGTGTGTGTGTGTATGTGTGTGTGTATGTGAGAGCACTTTTCGAGGATATTTGAACGCGCTCAATTTTCTCAGAGATGGCTGAACCGATTTGAACAAACTTGGGCTCGTTTGAAAGCTACTGTCGGGACATTGATCAAGTTCGAAGATCAAATGGCTGTGACTTTTGGTTCCGGAGATATGATTGTATAAGTGACGTAACCGACAAAAAGCGTTGTATTTGAACGCGCTCAATTTTCTCAGAGATGGCTGAACCGATTTTAACAAACTCGGGCTCGTTTGAAAGCTACTGTCGGACCCTTGATCAAGTTCGAAGATCAAATGGTTGTGACTTTTGGTTCCAGATATAGATTAGCATTACTGTTCTCATACAAATTGGCAACGCAAATGTCAAGCACTAGTTTGGAAAAATGATGCTGACTGTGTGACATAAACACTGAAGCATGCTTTTGTGAACTACTCGAATCAATCTGAATCAATTGGTGTCTAAATTTATTTTATAACATATGAAACATATTTTCATGAGACTGTTATGAAAGAATAGAAAGGCATTATCCCACCACTAGGTGGATTAAGAAGGGTTATTTTAAGAATTATTTATTGGAATATGAGTTAAAAATTATTAAGATTTAAATTGAGCCACAAGTGATGACTTTTCAGCTCTATTATATATATATATATATATATATATATATATATATATATATATATATATATATATATATATATATATATATATATATATATATATATATATATATATATATATATATATATATATATATATATATATATATGATTTCGTTATAACCATGAGGACATCATTTGCTTCCGCAATTCTGAGATTTTTGTGTAGGGAAAATTCTAAACCTACTTGTATAGTGTAATGGGGAAAAGGAACTTATATACTAACTTACTAACTAATACAGAGAGCGAATCGATTCAATTGAATATTGCATCGATTTTTGTCGGAATTTGCTTTTAATATTATGTGACATTACATCTGATGGTTCTATATTTGTGAGTCTGTGTAACTCATTAGTACTAAAAAAGGGAGGACGCTTCAAAATCATTTTCAGAATTTTATTCTGAATCCTTTGAAGCGTTTTCTTCCTGGTGGAACAACAACTTGACCAAATTGATACAGTAATAAGCATGGCTGGTCTGAAAATTTGTTCATAAATTAACAATTTGTTTTTAGGCAGAGCTTAGAATTTCTGTTTATAAGAGGATATAAACATTTAATATATTTATTACACTTTGCCTGGATTCCTTCAATGTGATCCTAGAAAGCTATTTTTTTGTCATACGTTAAATCTAAGTATTTTGCTTGATCAGACCATGTCAATTCCAAGCCATTCAATTTGAGAATGTGATTATTTTTTGGTTTAAGAAAAGAAGCTCTTGGCTTATGAGGAAAGATACACGGAACCACCCGCGATCCCATTTCAACCAGAATATTAGTTGATTTTCTGAATTCGATTGGTTAAAATTTGGTACAACTAATCGATTGTCGTTTTAACTAAACTGTCATTTTTGTTTTTCGATTAGCAGAATCGATGGTTGAAACAACTAATTTAACTGTTTGAAAAAAATGCTGTCAATTAGTGAGGACACATACCTTTCAATTTCAACAAATATTTTAGTTGAAATAACTGGTGTTGTTATTGAAACAAAATTCTGTTAGTTGAAAAATAAATCGGTTTATTTGTTTTAGACATTGCAAATAGTTGAATCAACTCGAAAAATGTTATTGATTTGCTAAAATTTTAGTCAATTTATATGAGCTTGGGTGCATCAACCGCTGGAAATTGGAATTTTGCCACGGAAATTCAAACGCGCCATTCAATTGCAGCGCGTTCTGTGTGTTTGAAACCCTTCGCTCCTGTTACTTTTCTAAATTAAATTCATGTCAAAAAGCGTTTTATTGCTAATGCATGAACATCATCATCGGTATCAAACAGCTGGAAGTAAAACAGTCTGCTGGAAGTAAATCAATGATCGAATTTGAAGCATAAAATTTTTGCGCATACCTGTAAGATTACGAGATGATCATTCATTAACATTTTATAATTTGTCACCAAAACTTTTTCATCTTAAACAAGGTTAACTTTATCACAACACCGCTGTTAGATAAACACTTGTTATCATAATTTTCTCAAATCGAATGAACACGATTTCACCAAACGCTTTAACCATCGATGTTGTTTTCTTTGACATTTTGAAGCGACGCGAACAGATTTCAACTAGGAAAGTTGTTGATTTTACATTGCAATTATTGTTTTGCTTTCAACTGTCTCCGGCATTTGACAGCATTCAAAACAACATATTTTTCAACTACTTGAATATATGCAAATCAAAAACCATATTGGTTGAATCAGAAAGAAATTAGTTAAACCAACTATCGCAAAAATCAAAAACTGCGATATCGCAATTTTATGATCGATGGGTTCTCCGTGTAATTAATTGCGTTTTTGCTGCATTTGGTTTAATTTTCCATTTTGGCAGATAATCACTGAAAATATTTAAACTTCTTTGTAGGCGACTGCAGATCAGTCTTAGATTTCTACCTGTGGCTAACAGACTTGTGTCGTCACAGAATAGCGATTTCTGACTACCAACGGGTAGATTTGGAAGATCAGAAGTGAAAATATTATACAAGATTGGAGCTACGCTCGAACCCTGCGGAATACCGGCTCGTACGGGTAGCAATTCAGATTTACAATTCTGATAGCTAACCTGAAGAGTACGATCAATTGAATTATTTTGAATCATTTTATCAAATAAATAGGAAACTGGCAATCAGACATTTTTGCTATTAAACCTTTGTGTCAAACACTGTCGAATGCTTTTTCTATGTCTAGAAGAGCAACTCCAGTGGATAACCCAGAGGATTTATTTGATTTTATCATGTTCGTTAATCTGGCAAGTTGATGAGTAGTTGAATGTTCATGACGAAATAAGACTGCTCTGGTAAAAAATTGAATTCTCATTTATATGAGACATCATTCTCAACAAGATAATCTTTTCAAACAGTTTACTGATAGAAGAAAGTAAGCTAATTGGTCGATAACCCATCCTCCATCCTATTGGCATGTACAGTGAGGAAACTCAAGAAAGTCGAAATATATCAATTCTGAACTATAAAGAGTACCATTCGAGAAAAATTAATCGTTTAGTGAATCTGTTCATAAAACGCTACCTGAATGCGCCAATCATCAAAAAATTAATTTTAACAAATTTTGAAAGATGTACCAAATACGAGAAGTGAAAAATTAAAAGTTTTAACAGAAAATCTGATTTTTTAGGAACACCCTAATTTGCACTCTTAAAATAGTTGTAACACTAAAACTGACTGAATTAGAGATACCACAATGGTGTTTTCAACAAAACTGCTTGATATAAGTTTTTCTACAACTTTGCCGAAGAATGCAGTCCTCTATCTCAACGCATCCGGAAATAATTTTTGAATCACCCTAACAATAAGAGCCACCCTAACACCATATACATCAAAATATGGCTCATCTTTCACTGATATTTTTTTCTGAAGAAATCAAGCCCTGAAGTATAAGGCTAAGCCACAAAAGTACTAATCTTTCCAGTCTGAAACTTTTCCAAGATTGAGTTAAACTCCTAAGGATTCTATTTTCAGGTAAAAAACGAAAAAAAAGTTATGCCAAAGTTAGATTTTTTTTATTTGTTTATCAACTTTTACCTTTTTTCATTAAATAAACTATGAAGGTTGTTTTATGGAAACGCTTATGTTTTTTTTATTCAATAATATAATATAATTTTTCAGGCACACTGCTTAAGCTCTAAAATGCCGGCTTTTTCTAATTTTAGTTAACGACTAACATAAAACTGTAATATTGGTGTTGAAATTGTCGATTCTCGAGAATCCAGCCTACAGCTGGTAATCCACAGTGGTCGATGAACTGAATATAGCGTGAGTCTTCCAGATGCCGTTGGTAAATATATGCTGGCCGCATCCTTTGGTCCGTATGGGTCCGCGGAAGAAACGCTTATTTTACAGTATAGGCTGTTGAAAAAAGGCTCTTCTTTGTAAACGCAAACTTGAAAAAATAAAATCTCAAAAATTACATGTGCAATATTGAGATAAAAATACGTATCGAATATTTTCGAGTTCTTTAACGAAACAAAATAGTAAGATAAAAAAAAAAAAATATATATATATATATATATATATATATATATATATATATATATATATATATATATATATATATATATATATATATATATATATATATATATATATATATATATATATATATATATATATATATATATATGTATATATATAGTGTTTTTCTTGTTGTTAGAGACATGTTTTACAATAAAATATTTTATTCTGGTGTCGTTTGTTGCAAACGGTAAGAAGTATGTTGTAGTCAGTTCTGTCAAAATACTGGAACCTATTCTTTATTAGCGGCATTAATACATGAAATGTGCTACCAATACATGAAATGTGCCATATAACCAAAACAGCCAATTCCGTAAACCACCGCACCGATGTGGATGGCCTCAACACTACTTACGCAGGCATCCTACACACAGTTAAAATAGCAAACACTCGACGGAATATAGCCACTGAAACTAACACTAACAATGCCAGATTTGTTGGCTTACAATCTACAATTGTATCCATAACAAATTTATACCCTCCATCTTCAAATACCAGTTAGCAGAGCGTGCAGATAAAAGTGTTGTGACAATTAAAAATACAGTTTACGAAAATTTAATGCCGCTGATAAAGAATCCGTTCCTGTATTTTGACAGAACTGACTACAACATACTTCTTACCGTTTGCAACAAACGAGACCGACAAAGACGACAAGACTAAGTGAGATCCAAGAATTAAATATTTTATTGTAAAACATATCTCTAACAACAAAATTTTGAATAAACTTCACTTCCGTAGTTTTTCCTTGAAAAAGGCCATCAAAAATGGCCGAAACGTCGGGCAAATTTCAAAACAAATCGTCTGTCTTACTTTTTAGACTGAGAAAAGCCGTTCATTACAATAATATGACCAGTATTTTCGGTGCTTCCGGAATCGGTGACCGGGAACCAGGATAGCTGGAATCGGTTTGTTTAGTTGCCTACTACACGGAACGACCGAAATTAGCTCTGCGCCTAATTCATATTACTGTTTTTGAATTAGTTGATTTTAACAACAAAATTTCCAAAATAACTATAAAATTAGTTAAAATTGAGAATTTACTTTGCTGAAAAAACTCTTAGTTTTAGAGAATGTGTTTAGTTGGTGAATATCCTGGACTCAAACCAGCAATATTTCAATCCAACACGAAATTCTCATTGACAACTAATTTTGTTATTAAAATCAGAAAATTTGTTTCTATTTATCTATCACCATCATTACTGAAGGACAGCACAAAAAAACCAAAACTGAAATGGGTATTATTAACAAGTTTATTATCCAAAAACTCATGAGAAGTGTCAAAGCAAAACAATCCATTAAAAAGCTAAAAAGGACAGTCTTATTGAAACTGCTTGAACATTGTTTTGATGTTTTTCGCATGTGTTCGATATATCTTTATTTAAATTTCTAAACCGATATGTAAAAATGTCGTAAACTGTTAGTGGAAATCGTATTTATTCAGAATTTGTGCGCACTTGAAGCGATTGTGCGTAATAATGTTTTTACGCGGAACAGTGAAGTGAATTTCGAATGTTTCACTCTAATTGTGATGAAGTTTTTTTGTATCTTCAAACCTTCCGAGCTGCGCCGTCCGGTGTACGATTTGTATTCGGTTTTTGTTTTCCGAGTGCTCAAAGTTTTCAGTGAGAATGAAGAAAACAGTGATTTAGAAGAAAAAAAAATTCAAAAAGATGTTTACGTTTCGTTTATGTCTTTTTCTCCAACACAACATCGTATTTATACCTGCCAATATAGAAAAGACAACCGCGTCTGAATTTTTTTCGGCAGTAGTGTGCCATCTAGTGGCTAGTAGTCATTAAGGTGTTACCGTTTCGGTGACAGGGCGCCATATAGCTGCAGATTGCAGAAGCCAATTCAACCATTCATATTGGTTGAAAACAACATTATATTTCTTTAATTCAACTAAAAAATTAGTTGACTGGATATGAAGTGTGCCTTAGCTAAGAAATGACAGTACGTTTAATTTGTGAATTCAACTAAAAAAATAGTCATTTCAACAAATATTTTATTATTATTAAGGGAATGAGAATAAAAAATCTAAATCAGCAAAAGTAAGATTTTTTTAGTTGTCTCAAAAAATAACTAACTAAAATCAGCAAATCAACTAAATTTTTCGCGAAAATGCTGATTTCGGTCGTTCCGTGTAATAATGGCTATCGATTTGGGTTGGTTTGAGACCAGTTTAGACAAATTTTTGCGGTTTTTGTTTCGCCGGTTTAAGTGACGGTGTACAATATTGAACACACAATACCCTATAACTCCGGAACCGAAAGTCGGATCCGGATGAAAGTCATAAATTTCGTATGAATATGAGACCTTTCATTTTAATCTAAATTGTCTTAGCTTGTCAAGATCGGTTCAGCCATCTCCGAGAAAACCTAGTGAGATTATTTGACACATACACAACACATACATACACATATTCACACACACATATGCATTTATTAAAATGCCGGATCCGGCATAAAATCCATCGACACCGGGATAAACTAGGAGAGGAATATCGGTGGCAACCATATTGATTTTATGCCGGATGCGGCATTCCAATATATGTACACGTCAGCAGCTCAGTCATCCCCGATGAGGAAAACAAAACGTCCCGAATTGTTCCGTATGGTTTCGTATATATATATATATATATATATATATATATATATATATATATATATATATATATATATATATATATATATATATATATATATATATATATATATATTGACTTATGTAATGTAATATTTTATTACCTGTTCTAAAATTGACTACTATGTCAACCAAAAATATTGTATCACTTAAACAGTTAAAGGCAATCCATCTCGTACTGAGGTCATCATTGAAAAATGATATGGCAACTGGTAAAATGATTAGATTTGCAACGAGAAGCAGTAACATACACAAGTCCCAGTAAAACCTACGAAGAAAGTTTGTGTTAGATAATGTGAAAATATTTTGTTGTTGTCTAGAAGCACAATGCAATTCAATGCAAATATTACGACATTGATTATAAAGATTATAAAGAACATTATACAAGGAATCTCTCATGAGTAAAGTAGATAAGAATTAGGCATATTTCAATCCCCAGTCCCCCATCGACCATTTCGAAAACTAATGTGAAATCATAATAACAACAATACAAAACATAACTATAATAGTAATACTTAATAAATAGTTTATGAAAAAAAAAATCTTGAAACTGATATTTTTACACTAAGCATCCTACCTCAGGAAGCAGAGCTTTACACCGTATGAAAATTGGGATATTATAATGGTAATTCAAGATTTTTCATTTGAAACTAAGTTTGTGGACATCGGTTCAGCCGTCTTCGAGAAAAGTTAGTGATACTATTTCACATTTTTGGTACAACTTTGTATGAGAATATAAGACCTTCAATTTGCATCTAAGTTTGTGAAAATCGGTTAAGCCATCTCTGAGAAAAGTTAGTGACGTTAATTTCACATTTTTGGTGCATATCACCCTGTAGTTCCGGAACCAGAAGTCGGATTCAAATGAAATTCAGGAACTTTGTTTAGGACCATTAGACCTTTCAGTTGAATCTAGGTTCGTGAAAATCGGCTAGGTCATCTCCGAGAAAAGTAAATGACTTTATTTTGACATATTAATTTATGTTTACACTGTTCATATTCCTATAAATATTTCAGGTTTGTTTGAAACAGCACGTCACTTTTTAAGAAAGATAGCTGACTATTGGTTGAACAAATATTTGTTGTCAAATCATACGGAATGTTAACTGAAGTAGCAATGCAACTACTTATTTACTCTTTCAGTCGTAGACCATGCGGGTCTCTGCTGTATACAGGAGGCGTTCAACTCGGTTCATGGCTGTTCGCCGCCAGCCTCGGTAGCTGCGAAGGGTCCGCAGGTCGTCTTCAATTTGATCGATCCATCTTACCCGCTGCGCGCCTCTTCTTCTTATACCGGTCGGATCATTATCGAGGATCATATTAACCGGGTTGTCTACGACATTCTAACAACATGCCCAGCCCACCGTAACTGCCCGACCTTGGCCGTTTGGATGAGGGTTGGTCCACCCAGTAACTGGTGCAGTTCATGGTTCATTCGCCTTCTCCACGTACTCCGCACTCCGCCAAAGATGGTTCGCAACATCTTACGTTCAAAAACACCAAGTGCGCGTTGATCCTCCGCAAGCATTATCCAGGCATCGTGCCCGTAGAGGATAACCGGTCTAATAAGCGTTTTGTAGATAGTTAACTTCGTACGACGGCGAATTTTGCTCGATCGAAGTGTCCTGCGCTGTCCAAAGTAAGCACGATTTCCTGACAATATGCGTCTCTGAATTTCTCTGCTGGTGTCATTATCGGCAGTCACCAGTGAGCCCAAGTACACGAACTCGTCGACCATTTCGATTTCATCATAGTCGAGCAAACAGACAAATCTAATGCACTTGGGCGTGCAGCAGGCCGTATCATATTTAAATTAACATGCTGAAATTGTCGCAAGCATTATATTCTACCCCCGAAAGAAGAGCATAACTTACACTGCAACATCAACTGTCATAAATTGTACCATAACATATTATTTCATATATTATATTATTATAATATGTTGTTTTATATTATGTTATATTATATTACATTATATTATATTATATTATATTATAATATATTATATTATATTATATTATATTATACTCTATCCATATATACAAAAATGCAGAGGTCATTCTTTGCAATCGCATCACTTAACAACGAATGGACAGATTTATATGATTCCTGCACGAAAAAAATTAGGAAATTTTCCGGAAAAATGAAAAAAATCCATAAAGTTGTTTTGTCTGGAAAATTGAATTTTCCGTCGAAAAAGTCACCAATGATTGCTAGATCAACGATTGATGTTAGACGCGCAACGAGATTCTCAGTATTTCACCGTTGAAGAAAATAATACTAGATCGATGGAAAATCGTTTGGCGCACAACGAGTAGTTTTGGGTAGAGATTTTACATGCATGCTTGATCCATGTGATTCGTCATCCTAAAACACGTACTTAATAGAGTACTACAATAATTGCTCACTAAATTATAACTTTGCTTTGCTTTGGTGGAACGCATATGACTGTGCTAGCTATACCGTAAGCAGGATTAAAACTTCTGATATCGTTTAACAGAAAATGCTTTGTGTGAGTTGAACAAATCAAATTATAGAACGATTTTTTAGAAATCAATGATAGGATTCTGCTGTTGAAATAATGAGGTCAAATACAGAGACAGATGTAGCGTGATGGGTAAGTCGATGCGTTATACGCAGTCCATGTGGGTTCGATTCCCAACCCCGCACACAGGGTCAGAAAATTTTTCTGGCCCGAAGAGGCGAATGATGTTAAGGTTGAAACCTCTATAAACAAAAAAAACATTTCTTGCATTTAGCATACTCAAGTTCGTTCAACCGCTTCGGGTAAATTTTCATGGACGGATTTCTTAAAAACTGCTTAGGATGCTATTTATGACATTCGTAAGCTGCCTAAGGCAAATCATTATAATTTTCCCAACGACTAATCGTGAATATCATACATGGTGGAGAAGTCGCGGCATGTAAACCATT